>NC_136980.1:31181562-31285161 GCF_032717465.1 Coenobita brevimanus
ATTTTATTTTTACTCATTTCTGATGTCCTGGGATGGTTTAGTAAATTCCTCAATAATTATAACATATCCAAGGCTTTTAATACGAGCGAGCAAGCGTGGCGAAGCGATGTTTACTCTTCGTTCAGCTGATAAATGAGCAGCCCGACACGACACGGCCCGACTGCAATGGTCTTTAGAGGCTAATAACTTTTCTGCTATGTGGGATTTTTTTTTTTTTTAATGTGTCCGATTCTGGGCAAAGGCTTCAAGGCCTATAGCTCGGGGGCAGTAGCCTTTCCCAAGGCCCAGTAGTCCTCCTACACCTCCACATGTCACCACTTCGGCGCTAACACCCACCGTCCATATTGAATACATGCTAGGGCTGTCTCATACAGGACTGGTGTATTGGTATTAGCGGGGGTATTTTTACGACATGTCGGCGGGTCATCTGGTAGATCAGGAGAGTCTGTTTTTTTTTTTTTTTTTTTTTTTTCAAATCCTTAAACTGTTCCCTGCCCCACCCGGGATTCGAACCTGGGTTCATCAGGACTGCAGGCCGCCTCTCTACCGATTCAGCCACCGGATAGACAGGAGATTCTTTCAGCAGCAATTTGATACATTCAATAAATTTTCTTTTTAGCAATATAATTACTCATGAGACAAAAGAAACCTCTTGGAATCCCAGCTCTCCAAAGAAATGTACCGAGAGCTGCAATTGACATGCTGTCTATCTATTGCCAGACGCCTTAATCCTGTGCGGGGTGGCCACAAACAAATCGCCTCCACGTCACCCTGTCCCCCGCCATTTCACTGCCCTGCTCCCAACTCACACCCCCCTCTCTCATATACCTCTCCACTCCATCCCTCCAAATCATCCTCAGCCTCCCCCTCCCTCTCCCCCCCTCCACCTCACTCACATACACTCTCCTCGTCAGTCTCTCACCCTCCATCCTCTCCACATGGCCAAACCACCTGAGTGTGTTCCTCCTAACGTTTCCTATCACATCCACATCCACACCACAACGCTCCTTTATATCCTCATTTGTCAGCCTGTCTCTCCATATGATTCCACAGGCTCGACTTAACTCATTTCCAATGCCCTCACTCTTGACTTGTGTCCTTCCAACAACGTCCAAGCTTCACTTCCATACGTTAGAGTTGGTATCACAATACTGTCATGTAGTAACTTTTTCACTTTCATGCTCACTTCCCTGCTTCTTATCACTGCTTTCAAGGAACCAGCAACCTTTCTTCCTTGTTGTACCCTTTCAAGTACTTCACCCTCCAAACTTCCATCCTTACTCGTCACACTCTCCAGGTACTTAAACGTACTCACATTTTCCATTTCCTCACCATCCAACCTCACTGTTCTGTACATTCACTGGCTTCCCCTCTCTCAAAGACCGTCACTTTACTCTTCCCTACATTCACCTTTAGATTTCGTTTCTTACACACTCTCCCAGACTCATCCACCAAGCCTTGCAGCTCCCCTTCGTCTTCACTTAACAGCACAATAGCATCTGCAAACAACAGTACAGGGAGTTTCCAAACACTTCCCTTTCTCACTAGGGCCACTCCAACATCCACTGCCCTACCTTGTATCTCTTTTATTACCCCATCCATGTACAGATTGAACAACCATGGAGACATGACCAGTCCCTGTTTCAACCCAACCTTCAAAGAGAAAAATTCACTCAGTTCACCATCCACACGCACTGCAGCCTAAGCACAATCATACATACTCTTCACAGCATTCAATAACTTCCCATCTACTCCATACATTCTTAATACTTTCCACAATCCTTGTCGATCCACCCTGTCATATGCTTTCTCCAAATCCATGAAGGCCGCATACAACCCCCCCCTGGGGGTAGGGGGGTTTCAAGAATACTCCCCTAGTATCCCTGCTTGTCGTATGAGGCGACTGAAAGGGTTGGCAGAGGGCTAATGCCCCTCCCCGGAAAACAGCTAACTAAAACGACGAACTAGAAGCCTCGGACAAGGACTGACCAAAAGATTGACATGCTCTGCTATGAAATCAAATTAACCCGCCCCATCCCGACCACTTTTCCACCACTGACTCCCCCTAATCCCGACTATTTTTGGAAAAAAAAATCTTTTGGCTCAAACCTCCGTTTTTGGTGAGAAACATCGAAAAATCATAGAGAAATCGCTCACCTGATGTTTAAAATACTCGATACAGGTAGGAGTACCTCCTTACCTTACTGGGTTTTCTAACAGGCTGGCACCAAAGAAAACGAGTTCTATGGGAGGATAACTATTTCACACCACTCATAAACGGTATTTGTTTATTTACTTGGTACGAATTTATATGTAGTACGAGAGTATATTGGTTTTCAAGCAGTAATATAGGCATTATAAGCATTGTTTCACTCACTAACTCATCACCATACCTGACTTTTTTTTGCCACATTACCTGATCATCATTTCTGACTGTTTCTTCCTCTAATGCTATGTAAAGTTTGTCCTCCACATTGTCATTGATTGGGGAATCACTCTGGCCCTGAATTTCGTACCGTGGCATGACATGGCTTTACTGGCCAGGTCACTGATAACAGGTGAATTGCTGAGACAATGGCATGCAGGGGGGGGGAGGAGGTCATGCTGGGTAAGGCATTGTCCCTGCCTGGCATCTTGTAGAGGAAGGTGTCACGTGTATATGTACCAAAAATCACTCGCGAAAATTGAAAATTGTGCAAATTAGGGACCTTGCAATTGATTCACGTTTATGTACTTTGATGGGATTGGCAGTGACAAAACGTGTGGACGTTAAAGAACGTCGACGGGACGCCGCGGGTTAAAACGATTTCCTGTTGTAACATTATGTTTTCTTGCATGAATTCTAAAAATTAAATATCGGATTTTACGCTCATAAGGTTACATTAATTTTTTTTAATGTTTAGGGGGAGAAATCAGCAAGGGTAATTGCCGCATCTGAGTTTTAGCGTTCGATCAAAGGCCAAGCTTATACCGACGCAGTTGTTTGACATGGCAAGTCATGAGCAGAGAATTAAACATTGTGTGTGTGATAAAAGCTGCGGTGCCTCATTATATGTAAAGTCATAAGAAAATAAGGAATATTCAATTCTAGACGAACGTTAGCTGGGATGAGTGGGCAGGTCCTTGATGTTCGCCCCTCCCCTATCTAGTGTTGCCATATCACAATCTCATTACAAGAGTTGGAATAATGAGCAAGAATCAGCCATATGGCGGGGAGATATATAGGATGTGTTTGCGTTACCCTAAGCGCCCCGCCGGGGATTAAAAATGAAACTTGGCAGGTTTATTATTTTCTTACTGTTCAACACTTATTATCTATAGAATACAAAAAATAAATTATTCAGGAGGGTATTAAATCTACAGGCATTGCCTTTTTTTTTTTTATGATAGTCTAGCACGGGTGCACGAGTTCATTTGTTTGCTTTAGATGGGTGGTTAAATGCCTCAGATGGATGCATCAGACGTCTAGAGGCTGTTTTGGATGCAAGGGGTGGTTATACAAAATATTAAAGCAATGAGACTGAACATGTTTTATTATTTTCCTTCTACTCAGCATTTATTATATGTAGAAAGCAATACATATCATTATTACACTGAAATTTACTAACTTGGCTTGTATCGGCTGGAGTACTCTCATACGTCTGGCATGGGTGCACATACTCATTGCCCGTCTGCATGTGTTTTGGCGACTTCAGACCATTCGGTTATATTTTTATTTAATGAATTCGGTGCCGGATAATAAAGCGTATTGTCTCTATGCACAGAGGCCAAATGATTTAATTAGTTTTTATTACCTCAGCACAAATTCTAATATCTGTCTCACATAACCGACATTGATGGGCTTGCGGTACAAACTTTCCTGTCCCGTCATTCCAAAACACTTCGTCGTTGTGTCATAGTGCACAGCTGTGAAGGGTAACAATAGTTTTTCTTATGACTGTACAACCTGAGAGAAAATGTGAGAGTGTGAGAGAGAGAATGTGAGAAAGTAAATATTTTAGCTCGATTATTATTTTGTTATTGTTCAACTACCTCACAAGAAATGTTGAAAGTTTACACCATGATGGAATTTTGATGATAGGCATATGTATTAATGCTCGTTCGCTCGTCACGCGCTCACAAAGTGCACTTTACTCATATCATTAGGTTTAAACTTCCCAAGTTAAATTAATGACGTCATAACCCAAACACTATGAAGAAACAATGTTTATATTGTTGCAGATATAGTAAATAATATTTACCAATACTTTGAGATGCTGCCAGCAAGCAGTGCCTAAATTACTGTAGTATCATGATATAGGTACAAGAGACAGATCTTTTGGCATGCATGAAAATACAGTGCCAAGCAGCATCTCAGCTATTAACTCTAACAAAAATATTCAGCTGTTTCCACAGTTGGTGTTGGTGTGCTGGGAAGATGACTATCAGGAAGGTTCAGTAACGGTCACTCTCAAAGAAATTCCGTTCATGCTATGACTCTTTATGAAATTAAAAAGAGAGAGAAATGAAAAGTTGAGCACAGAAGGAAAGTACGGAGGTGAAACTATATATATATATATATATATATATATATATATATGTGTGTGTGTGTGTGTGTGTGTGTGTGTGTGTGTGTGTGTGTGTGTGTGTAGTAAGTTTGTATGTCTAATGCACGAAACACATTAAGGCAGCCAGACATCTTTTGTTCAGTTGTAATCGTCACCTAATCCCAAGCCACAAAAAATAATGTTACATCAAGGTCCCCAGTTATAATGATGGATGAACACGGACGTGGGTGGAATAAACAACGTTCAGCAATTTGAATATGAGGAAGGTGAATCAGAGTTATACCGCTCTCGCCGGGGCTCCCGGTTGAGGCATGGCTCTCCCACCAGACGCATTGCGGGAGACCTGCTGTACATTACAATATCCATAGAATACAATGTCTACTCACGGGCCGCCCGGGAGCCAAAGAAAACGTGCCAGCTCCTTGGTGATGACGTCACACTCTCCTCTCTCCCGTCTCCCGCGTCTCAGTTCATGCCTTACATCGTTACACAGTAATTTTTTTTTTCCTATCATATCATAACATGTGGTTGCATGTTATGTTAGAAGAGTGGCAAATAAATAACATACTAATCTCCGGCCAAACTTTTTATTGGTTTCAGTCATACCATGCTCATATTATAAGCTTTGAAAGTGTTTAAGCATATAGACTTGAAAATTATCTCATATCCTTAAAGTTCATTGAACATGAATCTCTCTCTCTCTCTCTCTCTCTCTCTCTCTCTCTCTCACACACACACACACACACACACACAATCAGTCAGTATATTTATACATCTACGATATTCATTATTTTATGAGTTTACTCATTTTTTTTTACAATTTTTCTGGATGAAATGATTGCTTTATTCAGTACTCGCATTCTTAAAAACAACGACAGCTAATAAAATTAATAATTACTTCATAAGGCAGAGAAACAAATTCAGCAGTTTGACCGGCCAGATTGTGGGCAGTGGCTGTTCCAGGTTGCAGGGCTTTAGCTCCATGATGACAAATAAATAACTTTTCCATTGTATTAATTTTTCTAGGACTTCAAAGGTAGGTTTCATCAATTTTTTATTTCCCTTTGCTAATTGCACCAATTTATGTTTTCTTTGTTTGATGCCTTTGGACCAAGATAGCCATATTGAGGATATTTCTGAACTAAGAGTCCACCAAAATAACCGACCAGGCTAACGTATGGCCCGGCCTGCACAATACTGTAGGTGCAGGAAATCTGTAAACGAACAAACGAACCAAAATACGCTATGCCCTCTTCCTCAATAACTTCTTTTAACCCTTTAACTTCTAAACCCAAGATGTCTGAAATATTTTTCTTGTACATACCCTCTGCCTCTGGTTCATCGTTTTCATCTGACAAGCAGAACACCATTGCAGACAGGGTCAGTTCACGCTGATATTCTTCGCCATCCTCAGACAATGGAGCATGCTCATCATTGAAGCTGGAAAACGATCCTGCTGACATGTTAACATCATCATTTTTTTTTCTCCACGTTGTATTTTGACCTCTCATGTGAACTATTTTTTCCGAGAAGATGTGACCTAACCCGATGGTTAACAGCAACAGAGATGGATGCTTAGCGTATTTTGGTGGATTCTTAGCTCATAAATTTTCTCAATGTGAGTACATCGGTTCAAAGGCATCAAGCAAAGAAGACACATGGCTTGGTGCAATTAGCATGGGAAATGAAAAATTGACGTACCCTACCTTTGAAGCCCTAGAAAAATTAATGCAATGGAAAAGTTATTTATTTGTCATCATGGAGCTAAAGCCCTGCAACCTGGAACAGCCACTGCCCACAATCTGGCCGGTCAAACTGCTGAATTTGTTTCTCTGCCTTATGAAGTAATTATTAATTTTGTTCGCTGTCGTATGCCTTTTAGAATGCGAGTACTAGAAAAAAAAAAGTCATCTCATCCAGAAAAACTGTAAACAAAATAAGTAAACTGATAACTGATAAAAAGACGTATAAAATTCTAACTGATTGCTAGTGAGAGAGAGAGAGAGAGAGAGAGAGAGAGAGAGAGAGAGAGAGATTGAGAGAGACAGACAGACAGACAGAGATTCAATGAACTTCAAGTATGACATGAGACAATTTTCTAGTCTATCTATCTATCTATAGCTCGACGCCCTAATTCCGCAAAGGGTGGCCGCAGACAAAACGCCTCCAAGTCGCTCTGTCACCCATCATTTGACTACCCAACTCACTCCCCCCTCCGTCATATACTTCTCAACGCCATCCCTCCACCTCATCCTCGGTCTTCCCCTCCCTCTCCCTCCCTCCACCTCACCTACATACACCCTCTTAGTCAGTCTTTCATTCTCCATTCTCTCCACATGTTCAAACCACCTGAGTGTATTTCTCCTAAGCTTCTCAACCACATCCACATCCACCCCACAACGATCTTTCACTTCTTCATTCGTCAACCTGTCCCTCCATGTCACTCCACATGCTCCTCTCAAGTAGCTCATTTCCACTGCTCTCACTCTTGACTTGTTCCCCTCTTGCAAGGTCCATGCCTCGCTTCCATACGTCAGGGTAGGGATCACAATACTATCATGCAGTGACTTCTTAACTTCCATACTCACCTCCCTATTTCTCATCACTGCTTTCAGTGAACCAACAACCTTCCTTCCTTGCTGTACCCTTTCACGCACTTCATCCTCCAAGGTTCCATCCTTACTCATCACACTACCCAAGTACTTGAATGCACTCACATTCTCCATATCCTCGCCATCCAACCTCACCGTGCATTCTGTGACTTCAGTCCTCTCAAACAGTATCCATAAATACTGTTTCCAAGTTTAAAAATGATACGAGCATGCTGTGACTAAAACCAATAAACTGTTTGGCCAGTGATACGTAAATTCTTTATTTGCATCATTTCTTACATAATGTGCAAGTACATTTTAAGATATGGTAGGAAAGAATGAGACATTTTAGGGTATAACAATGTAAGGTATGAGCTGGGACGCGGGAGACGGGGGAGAGGAGAATGTGACGTCATCACCCAGGAGCGGGCACGTTTTCTTTCGCTCCCGGGCGGCCCGTGAGTAGACATTGTATTCTATGGATATTGGTACATTACAGATATTTAGTTGTTGGCATTCGAAGCTTCGTAGTTTCTCTTCCTGAGTGATTTGATTTGTTTATCATAGTATTCATTGCTTTCACCTGCTTTGTATGCATATCCATGTAATACTGACTGTTTGCATCAGGAGTACACACACACATTAATCTGTATACAAATAAATCGCTGAAGAGGCATTAAGAAATCTGCGAAGCAGGTGTTTTGCGCTTGCCATCTTGTCTGTAAAGCCGCACTCTCTCTCAGCACCCGAGACTCATGAAATGTCGTAGTAGAATTTACAAATAAAAATGACCATACCTTGTGACAGAGTCGTTTCATCAGTTGGAAGAAAATTACCATAGCCAGTTTGAAGCAACCGTAAGGTGTAGATCTACATACAAGTCGGCTGGTGTAGAGTATAGAAATACGTCCCTCAAAGGTGAACTGGCGTGATAAAAATTTTTAGTCTCACTGGAAAAATCAAGGCCAAGCCAAAGCATGTCGTAAAAGTACCCCCGCTAATACCAATACATTAGTCCTATATGAGACAGCCCTGGCATGTATTTAATATGGTCGGTGGGTGTTAGCGCCGTAGTGGTGACATATGGAGGTGTATGTATGCAGGGGGACTACTGGGCCTTAGGAGCAGGTTGTGAAGCCTATGCCCAGAGTCGAAAAAAAAAATGTTTCAGACATTTTGAAAAGATAAATAATTATAAAATGAGGGTAGTGCAGATGGAGGGATGACTGTCTGCTGGCGGAGGACTGGGTGACATGGTGGCGATTTGGTGGTGGCTGTCCCCACCTGGAATATGGCGTCCACCTATAGGCACATACATATAATCGACACCACGGATGTTACCATGGCAGCTGGTTAATTCTTCCCAAAAGAAAGTTGAAGTGCCTTCTCCTCCTCAGCATCATCATCAGCTATCATATGATTAAATTGTTCCTCCCCCCCCCTCTCTCTCTCTCTCTCTCTGTCTGATGAAGGAACGTATTTTTTCCTATCAGAGGCGATATAACATACAATGTTATAACCTGCAACTTCTTTTCTTAAAAAAAAAAAACTTCAACACGAAGAGTTATAACGACTGTATTTAATTCTTGCTATAATTATTACATAAATTTTGTTGCCGCAACAGCTCTGTCATATGGTTATTCTTGTTGTCTTCTGACAACACTGTTCAGCATATGAGAAATTTTTCGGACTAGCGAGGGTTAAATACACGTCAAAAGCCCTTTTAATATAAAAATGTTTTACAAGCTAAATAATATCATGGAATAGATTCAAGGAAAATTAGCCCTAAAGTATTACACAGTATTGAAGGCGATCAGGTTCCATAATCATTTGTTTATGCTGTCTAAAACCCCATTACGCTTTGAGGGTTTTGCGGCAGACGAAGGAGGCAGCTTTTGCCCTACTGTCCTTTCTTCAGCTCATAAGACAGACGGTGTATCATAGCCCGAGCTTAACCAGTCAAAACAGAACCAAATATCTAATACAGTTTGCTGTTCTTTGCCTCATCTTACTGAAGGTTCCCATGTAACATACTTTCATTATTTGTATTTATGTCCCCGCATTTGACCACTGCCAATATCTACAACAGTTTCTTGCGTCGAGTACAATAAGGGACGAAGGGATACTATGTAAAAACAACAGCAAAATGGAAGTTGAACTAAAAGAAAGGTAAACTAAAAAACGGATGAACAAACTACGTCTGTGGTATATAATGTTTGGCCATCAGCTGCACGAGAGAGAGAGAGAGAGAGAGAGAGAGAGAGAGAGCGGCTAGCAAAACAAAGGGCAGGGAATTGTTATGTCCATCCAGGTTAATTACATCTCTGAGTAAATCTCTCTCTCTCTCTCTCTCTCTCTCTCTCTCTCTCTCTCTCTCTCTCTCTCTCTCTCTCTCATGTTTCTAATTAAATTTCCTACATCTCACCCAGGGTTCTGATGTACTTTTCCTCCCCCTTCCTGCTGTCATATTTAACCGTCGCGTCCCCATTCTTCGTTCCCTTTACTGTACTTCTTTATCACACTTCTTAGTATGCCACTTTTCATTTTTTATTTCGCCCCCTTTCTCTTATGTCTGATTGTTTTTTTTTTCCTAATCTATTTTTTTCTTTGCCTTTGGAATCCAGTTTTTCAAGTTAGATTAATATATTTCCTTTCCCTCTTCTGGATCACTAAGTCCATTTTTCTCGCCCACGTCCCCTCCTTAATTTTCCCAGTTTCACTCTTCTCCCTCTCACCCTTCTTCTCTACTGATGCTAGTATTCCTAACTTATTTCTTCTCTACCAATTGCATATTGTACCTCTTACCTCCTTATGTTTCTGTCATTATTTCACTATTATCTTTCCTTTCATTCTTCTCTTCGTATTCAGTTTTACTTTCTCCCTTCGACTCCTTTCCTTCCCAATTTCACTAATATTTATCCCATCGCTCTCTCCAAGTTTTATATATTGTTCCCCTCCCTACTCCTTCCCTTATGTAAATATTCATCTTTTTCCCCATCATCCTCTTATTCCTGTATATATGTATATAAATATATATATATATATATATATATATATATATATATATATATATATATATATATATATATATATATATATATATATATATATATATATATATATATATATATATATATATATATATATATATATATATATATAATACTCCCATATATATATATAATACTCCCATTTTCCATCATCTTTCACAAATCAATTTCTCTCTCTCTCTTCCTTGGGCTTCCATTATCTCCTGCATTAACTCTTGCTTTCTGGAATTTCTCTCGACTGAACCAAATCGTCTGGTGTTACCTTCCTTAGTGTAGCAGGAACAGAGAAACGGTTGCCGGAGAAACTTTTTGAAGACTTTTTCTTATGCAAGAGGAAACAAGTTTGTAACCTACAAACTTTTCTTTCCAGGAAAATAACATACTAAAAAATTAAGCTTATAATAATTCACTTCGAGATGGCTGGACATATTGCGTTTAAAGTACTGGAGGTCATAGGCCAGAACTGAGTTGTTGGGTACATGCAGATGAATCGGGTAATTGTTATGTCAGATAGCAGGTTAGCGAAATAATGTTAGTGTTAATATATTACCTTAGTGAACGAACTGTAGCCAAAGAGTTATTCTTCTGCCTTCCACCAACTTTCTCCCTATTTCCTTTATTCCCTCCTCCCTGCCTATTACCCTTCCCTTCTATCCATTCCTCTTAACAAGTTTCTGTCTGTCTGTCTGTCTGTTTGTCTGTTACACACACACACACACACACACACACACACACACACACACACACACACACACACACACACACACACAAGTTTTTCTTACTACATTTTTCATTCGTTCCTCTTTTTCCTTGCTTTCCTTCTTTCTCCATTTCCATGCTACATTCCTTCTCTCCTTCTCCACCTTCTCATCCCTTCTTCCATACTCTTTACTCCCGCACTTTTTCTTCATGCCCTCTTCTTTCCTTTATTTGTTCTTTCTATATGCAACATTGCTTCATACATTGGTCTCTACTCAATCTTTATTCTTCTTTACAGTCACTAGCCTCTTCCTCGCTTCGTTCCCTTCCCCTATTGTCATACCTCCTCCTCTGCGTTTATCTTTCTCTTCTTCCGTCCTTTCTTCCTTCCCTGTTCCTTTATGCTTCTCATCTTCGCTGGCCTATTACGATTGCGCCCTTCTCCTTCATCTATTAATCTCTCTCTCTCTCTCTCTCTCTCTCTCTCTCTCTCTCTCTCTCTCTCTCTCACACACACACACACACACACTAATTATTCTATCTATCTATCTACTGTCAGACGCCTTAAACCCGTAAGGGGTGGCCACAAACAAATCTCCTCCATGTCGCCCTGTCCCCCACCATTTCATTGCCCTGCTCCCAGCTCACACACCCCTCTTTCATATACCTCTCCACCCCATTCCTCCATCTCATCCTTGCTCCCCCCTCCCTCTCCCCTCCTCCACCTCACTCACATACACTCTCATCGTCAGTCTCTCACTCTCCATCCTCTCCACACAACCAAACCACCTCAATGTGTTTCTCCTAACGTTTCCTATCACATACACATCCACACCACAACGCTCCTTCATACCCTCATTTATTAGTCTGTCTCTCCATGTGACTCCACATGCCTCTCTCAAATAACTAAGTTCCACTGCTCTCACACTTGGCTTCTGTCCCTTCAACAAGGTCCAAGCTTCACTTTCATACGTTAGAGTTGGTATCACAATTCTGTCATGTAGTAGCTTTTTCACTTCCATGCCCACTTCCCCATTTCTTATCACTGCTTTCAAGCAACCAGCAACCTTCCTTCCTTGTTGTACCCTTTCAAGCACTTCACCCTCTAAACTTCCATCCTTACTCATCACACTACCCAAGTACTTAAACGCACTCACATTTTCAGTTTCCTCCTCATCCAACCTCACTGTATATTCACTGACTTCACTTCTCTCGAAGACTATAACTTTACTCTTCCCTGCAGTCACCTTTAGGTACCGTTTCTTACACACTCTTCCAAACTCATCCACCAAGCCTTGTAGCTCCCCTTTGTCTTCACTTAATAACACAGTATCATCTGCAAACAACAACAGTACAGGAAGTTTCTAAACCCTGCCCTCTCTCACTAGGGCCACTCCAACACCCACTGCCCTACCTTGTATATCTTATAACCCCGTCCATAAAGAGATCGAACAACCATGGAGACATGACACATCCTTGTTTCAATCCAGCCTTCAAATAGAAAAACTCACTCAGTTCACTATCCACACGCACAGCAGCCTTAACACCCTCATACATACTCTTCACGGTCTTCAACAGCTTCCCGTCTACTCCATATATTGTTAATACTTTCCACAATCCTTTTCTATTCCCCCTGTCATATGCTTTCTCCAAATCCATGAAGGCCGCATACAACTTCCTTCCCTTCTCTAGAAACTTTTCCACTAAAGATCTAAGAATGAATATCTGATCTACACAACCTCTTCTCTTTCTGAAACCTCCCTGTTCTTCTCCAACTAATTCCTCTGTAATTTCCCTAACTCTATCAATAATTATTCTTACTGTATTTTTTATTCCTTCGCTTTTTTTCCTTGCTGTTCTTCTTTCTCCATTTCCATGCTTCATTCCTTCTCTCCTTGTCCACCTTCTCATCCCTTCTTCCATACTTTTTCCTCCCTCACTTTTTCTTCCCGCTCTCTTCTTTCCTTTCTTTGTTCTTTCTATATGCAACATTGCTTGATACATTGCTCTCTACTCAATCTTTTCTTTTCATCTTCTTTACAGTCTCTAGCCTCTTCCTCGCCTCGTTCCCTTCCCCTATTGCCATGCAACCTCCTCTGCGTTTCTTTTTTTCCTTCCTTCCTTTCTTCCCTGTTCCTTTATGCTTGTCCTCTTCGCTCGCCTATTACGATTGCGTCCTTCTTCTTCTTCTCTCTCTCTCTCTCTCTCTCTCTCTCTCTCTCTCTCCATCGATTCCTTACATCCCTTCCCTACCACCCCTTCCTTCGCTCTCCTTTACTCATAAACTTTTCTTCTTCCTGTTCTCACCTCCTCATTTCTTTATTCTATTCTTTGGTCTGTGCTCCCTTCCTTCTCTTTTTCTCTTGCCAATTTCTTTCTTTCTCTTACTTTCTTCTTTTCTCTTTTCCTCTGTCTTTCCCATGTTCTCGTCCAGCTTTCCTTTTCCTTTTTCATCTGACCACTACTTGGTGGTGGCCAGAATTAGGATGCAAGTGAGATGGAGGAATAGAAGAAGGGAAAGACGAGAGGAAGGAGTAGTTGCAAGGAGAGTGGAAAGGTTACAAGAGGATGAGAAAAAGGCAGAGTATAAGAGAGAAGTGGAGGAACGATTGGGCAAATATGAATTGGAGCAGATGGGAGACGTGGAAGGTGTGTGTAAGATATTTACAGAAGAAATATGTGCAGCATGTGATGTGGTGTGTGGAAGGAAGAGAAGGCGGAGGGGGGTACAAGGAACAGCGTGGTGGACTGAAGAGGTGAAACAGGCTGTGGCACAAAAGAAGAAAGCATACAATGAATGGGTGAGAAATAGGGGCGTGGAAGAAGTTGAGAGGCGGAAGAGAGAGTTATATGTGGAAAGGAAGAGAGAAGTGAAAAGATTAGTAAGAGAGAGTAAGAAGAGAGTGGATGAGGAATTTGGAAGGAATTTGAGTGTAAAGTGGAGGGACTGTAAGAAAATGTTCTGGAGAGAAGTGAAAAGAGTAAGACAGGGTGGGAGTGAAGTTAGCAGGGGAGTGAAAGATACACATGGTAGATTACTAGTGGAGAAGGGAGAAAAAGTGAGCAGATGGAGAGAACACTTTAAGGAATTGTTGAACGTAGAGGATGGAAGTAATGCAAGTATAAGTGGCTGGGGAATGGCTGGGAGAAGGAGGGAGGTGAGAAGACAGGAAGAAATCAGTAGGATAGAAGTTGTGGAAGCAATGAAGAAAGTTAAATCGGGGAAAGCCCCAGGAATTGATGGAGTGTGTGGTGAAATGCTGAAGCATGGGGGAGAGATAGTAGTAGAATGGATGTGGAAGATGTGCAGATTGGCCTGGGAGGAAGGTAGAGTCCCGGAGGATTGGAAGTCAGGTATAATTATTCCCTTGTACAAAGGAAAAGGGGAAAAAGAAGTGTGTGGTAATCATAGGGGCATTTGTCTTCTTAGTATAATAGGAAAAGTGTATGGTAGGATACTTATAGACAGAGTTAGAGAAAGAACAGAGAAATTAGTTGGAGAAGAACAGGGAGGCTTTAGGAAGGGAAGAGGTTGTGTAGATCAGATATTCATTCTTAGATCTTTAGTGGAAAAGTTTCTAGAGAAGGGAAAGAAATTGTATGCGGCTTTCATGGATTTGGAGAAAGCATATGACAGGGTGGATAGACAAGGATTGTGGAAAGTGTTAAGAATATATGGAGTAGATGGGAAGTTGTTGAATGCTGTGAAGAGTATGTACGATGGTGCGAAGGCTGCAGTGCGTGTGGATGGTGAACTAAGTGAATTTTTCTCTCTGAAAGTTGGTTTGAAACAAGGATGTGTCATGTCTCCATGGTTGTTCAATCTGTACATGGATGGGGTAATAAAAGAGGTACAAGGTAGGGTAGTGGATGTTGGAGTGGCCCTGGTGAGAGAGGATAGTGTTTGGAAACTCCCTGTACTGTTGTTTGCAGATGATACTGTGTTGTTGAGTGAAGACGAAGGGGAGCTGCAAGGCTTGGTGGATGAGTTTGAGAGAGTGTGTAAGAAACGGAACCTAAAGGTGAATGTAGGGAAGAGTAAAGTGATGGTCTCTGAGAGAGGTGAAGTTAGTGAATGTACAGCAAGGTTAGATGGTGAGGAACTGGAAAATGTGAGTACGTTTAAGTATTTGGGTAGTGTGATGAGTAAGGATGGAGGTTTGGAGTGTGAAGTGCTTGAAAGGGTACAGCAGGGAAGAAAGGTTGCTGGTTCCTTGAAAGCAGTGATAAGAAACAGGGAAGTGAGCATGGAAGTGAAAAAGTTACTACATGACAGTATTGTGATACCAACTCTAACGTACGGAAGTGAAGCTTGGACATTGTTGGAAGGACACAAGTCAAGAGTGAGAGCAGTGGAAATGAGTTATTTAAGAGGAGCCTGTGGAGTCACGTGGAGAGACAGGCTGACAAATGAGGATATAAAGGAGCGTTGTGGTGTGGATGTGGATGTGATAGGAAGCGTTATGAGGAACACACTGAGGTGGTTTGGCCATGTGGAGAGGATGGAGGGCGAAAGACTGACGAAGAGAGTGTATGTGAGTGAGGTGGAGGGGGGAAGAGGGAGGGGGAGGCCGAGGATGAGATGGAGGGATGGGGTGGAGAGGTATATGAGAGAGGGGGGTGTGAGTTGGGAGCAGGGCAGTGAAATGGCGGGGGACAGGGCGACTTGGAGGCGATTTGTTTGTGGCCACCCCAAACGGGATTGAGGCGTCTGGCAATAGACAGATAGATAGATCTCATTTTTTTGGACATATTATCCCTTCTCTAACCGTGTTTCTTTCATTTTCGTAATATATTTGTTTTTCTACTTTACCTCTTGCTGTTTTTTTTTTTTCATACTTCCTTTTTCGCTTCTCGCCCTCTTCCTTCTTCTTAGTTCTTTTTGACCCGTCCTTCATTTCTTTAATACCGTGATGTTTCCTCTCTCTTCTCCTTTCTTGCTTTTTTCTATCTCTTCGTTTTCCGTTTTTCTTTTCTTCATCTTCTCCTCTCAGTTTCTGCTTTAATTTTCCCTGTTGTATTTCTCCTCCCCTTTTTCATTTTCTTGCCTTCTTTTCCTTTCTCCCACTATTCATTTCCTTTGTTCCCCACCCTTTTTCTGTTTTCAAGCCATTATTTTTTATTTTTTCTCCATTCATCCTTTCTCTTTTCATAGATTTCTGTTTCGTAGTGTTCTTTTTTTTTCTTGTTTTCTTTCTTCCTAATCGATACCGTTCTCTTCCTTATCATGGTCTTCCTTTTAGGTCACCAAACCATCCTGTGGACACCACGTGTATTCCCGCACTTTCTTTCCTTTGCGTCTTTCTCTCTTCCAGGTACTCTTCAGTTTAATGCTAATCCTTTATTTCTTCGCTAATTCGCTTCATAATACTCTAGGATTTTTTTTTTTTTGTATTAGTCGTATTTAAAGAAACTATGGAGCTAATGTCAAACCATAACTGACGCACTAGAACTGGAATCGTATGCTGTATGTTCATTAACCATCATGGCAATTTGCGCTGATGTATGTCAGTGTTCTCTCACTGTGTGAAGACCACATTTCATTCCCTTGGGCCTGATGGTAATCATGGACTTGTTTTTCAACTTCTCCCTTTCTTCCACTTTTCTTGTCTTTTCCTTATCTTTCCACATTTCTTTCATACCTTTCCGACCATTTCCCATACAAATTCAGCCTGTCACTCAGTCTGCCCCTTCAGTCTCCCATGACCTCTACATGCCTATTTTTTCTCCTCATGTTCATCTATTCTTTTCTTTTTTTTCTTTTTTCACATTTTCACCCTCTCTGGTATTTTCTTCGCTATATTTCCCCTGTACATAATAGCCTTCCCAGTTACCTTTCAGTTATCCCCTATGCCTTTCTCCAATCTTCCTTTATTCTCTACTGTTCTCTGCATATTTACACCCGCGACTCGCCAAACAATTGCGAGCGATGAGTTTTGGTCGACCTTCCCCTCTCTCTCTCTCTCTCTCTCTCTCTCTCTCTCTCTCTCTCTCTCTCGTCTTTCCTTATGTTCCTTTTTCTTCGTTTTTCTTTATCAGCTCGTTTACTCCCAGGGTTCCCTGTTCTGATTTTCATTTGCTTCCCTCCTTCTTCCTTCCATTATTCCGAGTACGTCCTTCTCTCTTCTCATTCACTCTCCCTTTTCTGCATATTATTCAATACATATCTCTTCGATTATCCCCTTGCACAATGTCCTGTGTTTGTTATTTTCCTTTTTTCTGCTAACTCATCCTTCAAATGTTATTCATTCGTAAAACTTTCCTTTCTTTTTCTTCTCTTTCATATTTCTTTTCTCTTTCACATTTCATTCTTCTTTTAACTCGCATCCTTCACTGCATCCGTCACTTCTTTCCTCACTTTTTTTTTGCTGTTATCTTTTTTCTGGTCTCTGCTTTCTTTCTTTTGATCCAATCTGGTTTTTTGCCTGATCACAACTTTATCCCGCTCTTCTTACTCCCTGTTCCTTCCATACACACAAAATTTATCCTCCTCTTTCTCATTATCATATAATTCTGTGTACTTTACTGAGTTTTCCAGCTTTTTTATTTTTCGTGATTAATTTTTTTGCCAATTTCTTTTTGTATTCCGACAAACTTTGCCTAAAGAATCCCTATGGCAACTCCATCTTCCGTCACACACACACACACACACACACACACACACACACATTAACTTTTCTTACTATATTTTTTTTCCTTGCTTTACTTCTTTCTGCATCTCGGTGCTACATTCCTTCTCTCCTCCACCTTTTCATCCCTTCTTGCATACTTTTTCCTCCCTCACTTTTTCTTCCCGCTCTCTTCTTTCCTTTCTTTGTTCTTTCTATATGCAACATTGCTCCCTACTCAATCATTTATTTTCTTCTTCGTTACAGTCTCTAGCCTCTTCCTCGCTTCGTTCTCTTCCCCTATTGCCATGCCTCCTCTGCGTTTATCTTTCTCTTCTTCCTTTCTTTCTTCCGTGTTCCTTTATGCTTGTCCTCTTCGCTCGCCTATTACGATTGCGTCCTTCTTCACCTCTCTCTCTCTCTCTCTCTCCATCGATTCCTTATATCCCTTCCCTACCGTCCCTTCCCTCCCTATCCTTTACTCATAAATTCCTCTTCCTCCAGTTCCCACCTCCTCTTTTTTTTTTATTCTCTCCTGTGCCGTTTGCTCCCTTCATTCTCTTCTTTTTCTTACCAATTTCTTTCTTTCTCATACCTTCCTATTCTCTGTTTTCCTCTGTCTTTCCCATTTTCTTGTCCAGCTTTCCTATTCTTTTCAAATCTCCTAATTTTTTTTGATATATTATCCCTTCTCTAATCGTGTCTTTTTCATTTACCTAATACATTTGTTTTTTTTTCACTTTACCTCTTGCTGCTTTTTATCATCCTTCTACTTCCTTATTCGCTCCTCGTCCTCTTCCCTCTTCTTTATTCCCTTTGACCCGTAATCTCTTTTACAGCGTGATGTTTCCTCCCTCTTCTCCTTTCTTGCTTTTTTCTCTCTCTTCAATTTCCGTTTTTCTTTTCCTCCTCTTCTCCTCTCAGTTTCTGCTTTAATTTTCCCTGTTGTTTTTGTCTTCTCCCTTTTCATTTTCCTGCCCTCTTTTCCTTTCTCCCACTGTTCATTTCATTTGGCTCCCATGTTTTTTCTCTTTCTGAGCCAATCATCTTTTCTCTTTTCATAATTTCTGTTTCGTAGTTTTTTTTTCTTATTTTCTTTCTTCTTCATCGATCGATACCTCTCTGTTCCCTGTCATGGCCTTCTTTTTATGTCACCAAACCATCCTGTGGACATCTAGTGTATTCCCGCACTTTCTTTCCTTTTCGTCTTTCTCTCTTCCAGGTACTCTTCAGTTTGATGCTAATCCTTTACTTCTTTGCTAATTCGCTTCATAATACTCTCAGAGTTTTTTTTTTTCTTAGTCGTATTTAAAGAAACTATGGAGCTAAATATCAAACCATAATTGACGCACTAATATTGGAATCGTATGCTGTTTGTTCATTAACCATCATGGCAATTTGCGCTGATGTATGTAAGTGATGCTCACTATGTGGAGACTATATTTCATTCCCTTGGGCCTGATGGTAATCATGGACTTGTTTTTCAACTTCTCCCTTTCTTCCACTTTTCTTGTCTTTTCCTTATCTTTCCACATTTCTTTCATAGCGTTCCGATTATTTCCCATATAAATTTAGCCTGTCACTGTTTCTCCCTTCAGTCTCTCTTGACGCCTACATGCTTTCTCTCTCTCTCTCTCTCTCTCTCTCTCTCTCTCTCTCTCTCTCTCTCCTGCTGCCCATCTTTTCTTTTTCTTCATTTTCACAGTTTCACCATCTCTGGTATTATCCTCGTTTTATTTCCCCTGTACATAATAGCCTTCCCAGGTTACCTTTCAGCTATCCCCTATGCCTTTCTCTCTCTTCAGTCTTCTGTTATTCTCTCTTGTTCTCTGCATATTTACACCCGCGACTCGCCAAACGATAGCGAGCGATGAGTTTTGATCGACCTTCCTCTCTCTCTCTCTCTCGTCCTTCCTTATGTTCCCTTTTCTTGGCTTTGCCTTTATCAACTCCTTTACTCCCAGTGTTCCCTACCCTGATTCCCCTTTGCATCCCTCCTTCTTCCTTCCATTATCCGTGTACATCCTTCTCTCTTCTCATTCACTCTGCCTTTTCTACATATTATTCACTACATGTCTCTTCTATTGTACCCTGGCACATAGTCCTGTGTTTGTTGATTTCCTTTTTTCTATTAATTCATCCTTCAAATGTTATTGATTCGTAAAACTTTCCTTTCATACTCCTTTCTTTCTTATATCTTCACTCTTTTTCATTTCATTCCTCGTTTCCCTCGGATCCTTCACTGCATCCGTCAGTTTTTTCCTCACTTTTCTTTGCTTTTATCTTTTTTTCTCTGATCTTTGCTTTCTTTCTTTTTATCTAATCTGGTTTTTCGCCTGATCATAACTTTATCTCGCTCTTTTTACTCCCTCTTCCTTCCTGAATCATAAACTTTTTCCTTTTCTTTCACAGTATCATATAATTCATTATGATTTACTGTGTATTCCATCTTTTTTTTTTTCGTGATTAAGTCTTTTTCCATTTTCTTTTTTGCACTCCGGCTCACTTTGCCTGAATAATCCCCTTCGAAACTCCATCTTCCGTCTCTCTCTCTCTCTCTCTCTCTCTCTCTCACACACACACACACACACACACACACACACACACACAATTTTCTTACTATATTTTTCCGCCCTTCCCTTTTTTTCTTGCTGTCCTTCTTCCTCCATTTCCATGCTACATTCCCTCTCTCCTTGTCCACCTTCTCATCCCTTCTTCCATACTTTTTCCTCCCTCACCTATTCTTCTCGCTCTCTTCTTTCCTTTGTTTGTTCTTTTTATATGCAACATTCCTTCATACATTGCTCTCTACTCAATCTTTTCTTTCTTCCTTCTTTACAGTCTCTAGCCTCATCCTCGCCTTGTTTCCTTCCCCTATTGTCATATTTCCTCCTCTGCGTTTATCTTCCTCTTCTTCCTTCCTTGCTCCTTTATGCTTGTCCTCTTCGCTCGCCAATTACGATTGCGTCCTTCTTCATCTCTCTCTCTCTCTCTCTCTCTCTCTCTCTCTCTCTCTCTCTCCATCGATTCCTTACATCCCCTCCCTACCACCGCTTCCCTCCCTATCCTTTACCTATAATTTACTCTTCCTCCAGTTCTCATCCCTTCTTTTTTTTTTTTTTTTATTCTTTCCTGTGCCCTTTGCTCCCTTCCTTCTCTTCTTTTCTTGCCAATTTCTTTCTTTGTCTTACCTTCCTCTTTCCTCTTTTCCTCTGTCTTTCCCATTTTCTTGTCCAGCTTTCCTTTTCTTTTCTAATGTCCTCATTTTTATTGACATATTATCCCTTCTCTAACCGAGTCTCTTTCATTTACCTAATATATTTGCTTTTCCACTTTACCTCTTGCTGCATTTCCTCATACTTCTTATTCTTTATTCGCTTCTCGCCCCTCTTTCCTCTTCTTTATTCCCTTCGACCCGTCCTTCATCTCTTTTGTAGCGTGATGTTTCCTCCCTCTTCTGCTTTCTTGCTTTTGTCTATCTTTGCATTTTCCGTTTTTCGTGTCTTTTTCCTCTTCTTCTCTCAGTTTCTGCTTTAATTTTCCTGTTGTATTTGTCCTCTCCCTTTTCATTGTCATGCCCTCGTTTCCTTTCACCCACTATTCCTTTCCTTTGTATCCCACATTTTTTCTCTTTCCGAGCCATTATTTTTTTTTTCTCCATTCATCCTTTCTCCTTTCAAAGATTTCTGTTTCGTAGTTTTTTTTTTCTTTTTCCTTGTTTTCTTTCTTCCTCATCCATACCATTCTGTTCCCTATCATGACCTTTTTAGGTCGCCAAACCATCTTGTGGACACCTAGTGTATTCCTACACTTGCTTTCGTTTTCGTCTTTCTCTCTTCTAAGTACTCTTCAGTTTGGTGTTAGTCCTTTATTTCTTCGCCAATTCGCTTCATAGTACTCTCAGACTTTTTTTTGTTTTTTTTTGTTAGTCGTATTTAAAGAAACTACGGAGCTAAATATCAAACAATAATAGACGCACTACCGGTAATATTGGAATCGTATGCTGTTTGTTCATTAACCATCATGGCAATTTGCCCTGATGTATGTCAGTGCTCGTTCACTATGTGGAGACTATATATTTCATTCCCTTGGGCCTGATGGTAATCATGGACTTGTTTTTCGACTTCTCGCTTTCTCCCAGTTTTCTTGTTTTTTCCTTATTTTTCCACATTTCTTTCATACCGTTCCGACAATTTCCCATATAAATTTAGCCTGTCACTCTGTCCCTTCAGTCTCCCGTGACCTCTACATGCATTTTTCTTTCTCCCGCTGTTCATTTTTTTGTCTTTTTCATATTTTCACCCCCTCTGGTATTTTCTTCGTTTTATTTCCCCTGTACATAATAGCCTTCCCAGTTACCTTTCAGCCATCCCCTATGCCTTTCTCTCTTCAGTCTTCTGTTATTCTCTTCTCTTCTCTGCATATTTACACACGTTACTCGCCAAACGATAGGGAGTGATAAGTTTTGATCGACCTTCGACTCTCTCTCTCTCTCTCTCTCTCTCTCTCTCTCTCTTTATGTGTGTGTGTGTGTGTGTGTGTGTGTGTGTGTGTGTGTGTGTGTGTGTGTGTGTGTGTGTGTGTGTGTGTGTGAACAAAATAATTCATCTTTTATCATATCTTAACCTAATATGGTGAAGGAATAAAGACATCCATTGGGCTGACGTACTGTTTGTGAAAACAAGTCAAACGTCAAAGTCATGTGGGTAGGCAAAATTTATCCCAGCAAGATCAACTTCCAGTTTTATCTGATTTAGACTAGACTTGGAGGAAAGATTGAGGGTAATGCAAGAACAAAAGGGTTCATTGTTCAGCAATTAATGCTCAAGGTCACAAAGTAAGGTAAATGTGTGAGCCGTGTGGCTGTGTGTGAACAAATTAATGAAACAGTTTATATATTTGATCACTGTCAGAAGGTTTGAAGATCAGCCAAGAAGATGCTCGACTACTGTATTTTTGAGAACGATATGTCAAAAGCCAAGGTTGCATGGCAAGTTAACTTAAAGAGTATTTACACAATATACACCAAACTTCGTTCAAAGGCTCAAAGTAAGAAAAGGATAAAACGATTCAATTTTCAGAACAATCAGTCAAATATCAAGGTGGCAGGACATACTCAAGAGATAGTTTTGATCTGATTTCCAATAAACTTGGTGAATTAAGTAAATGACGGGTATGAAGATGCTCAAACCGTCGGTCAAAGGTCAAGGTTATATTATGTCAAAGATAAGTGTCTGGGCCAGAGTACAGCTGGTGGGTGCGGGTACTGCATCGTCTAAATGAATTATTATGTGATTACTGTGGCCCCTTTGTTTATTGTCTTCTCCAATGCCTTACACACACACACACACACACACACACACACACACACACACACACACACACACACACACACAAATCTATCTATATCTGTCTATTTATATCTATACCTATCTCTCTCTCTCTCTCTCTCTCTCTCTCTCTCTCTCTCTCTCTCTCTCTCTCTCTCTCTCTATATATATATATATATATATATATATATATATATATATATATATATATATATATCGTCTAAGGTGGAATTGGAGGAGAAAGTCTGAGCGAAGAGATCTGCTTTATCAGTTTTAGAAACAACGCCAGCGCCATCAGGGAGGAAAAGTAGAGGGGAGGGTGATGAAGTAAAGTTGTCAGAAAGGTGTTTGGCAAGGTGCCAGGGAGAATTAGAGTTGGGGAGTTCTGAGCATTTAGTACGAATGAAATTAATATTAACAGAGCGAAGCGGTTCCGAACAGAGACATAAAAGAGATAACATTTAGGTGTTGGTTGACTCCGGTTCCTTTTGAAGGCCCTCTCGTTGTGGATAGCCTTAGAACGAGCGTAATTAAACAAAGCTCTTTTTTCCCATTAGTTTCAGGATAAGAAAAAGGAATGTAACTTATATGCCAGCGAGAATAACCTCCGTAATACGCGAGACACACTCACATGGCTCTCGGCCATGGAAGCAATAACCGTTCCATGGAAAATATTAAAAGTACTGTAACTGCCTGCAGTGGATTCCGGGCCACATCTCAGGCTGGGTAGCGCCGTGTTGCAACCCACAGCTCAGGCTGTGTTAACCTTCCAGTGGCCGTGCGTCACCGATAACTACTCCACCCCTACGCAAACTTGCGCATGGCGCTACGCAAAGACGGAGAGAGAGAGATTTTTTTTTTTTTCACCAGATGATGCCCTGGATGTGTATCTTTAAGTTTATAATAAACAAAAGCTTAAAAATATATTTTTTCACTACACCCCTACGCAAACTTACGCATGGCGCTACACGAAGGAGAGAGATTTTTTTTTTTTTTTTTTACCAGATGATGCCCTTGATGTTTATCATCAGGTTTATAATAGGCAAAAACTAAAAAGAAATCATTTCTGCGCACCACGGGGTGAGATAAAAAAAAAGAAAAAGGTAATTGCGCAATCCACAGGTTTAATTCATAATGGTCGGTGGGGGTGCTGGGTGGGGGTTTGAGGGAGAGTTGAAAGGTGGGAGAGAAGCAGGTGGAGTTCGTTTCTTTCCCCCCTTCCCTTTTCTCTGGGTATACGGAGGTAGGAAGGGGGCACCTTTGAGCAGAAATTAGTGATCGTGAGTATACCTACCAGCCTACCTACCTACTTACTTGCATGTCTACCCACGCGCCTGTCTATCTTAATGTTTACTTCCTTCCCCGTCCTACTACCACCCCACACACCTTTCTGCTAACATATTAAATTACCTCCCTACTTTCCTCCCCTGTTGCTTACCACTCTACCGTCTTCTGCACCTACTATGATGCATGAAAACGAACATATCTGTCTACCTACCAACCAGTCTACTTACCTCCCTACCTTCATTCCCTACCTACCAATACAGCTGCATACCTATCTGCCGACCTACCTCACTATGTAGCAACTACCTGTCTATCTGTTCACTAACCTACTGTACTTATCTCGCTACTTGTGTATATACCTGTCAAAATACTTTCTGCCTGATTACCCACTTAGTCACTTACATAGCTTCCTACCTACCTCTCTGCATATCTAACTATTTGCCTAATAACTAGCTGCCTACTTGGTTACCTATTGACATACCTACCCTACTACTTATCATTCTACGTATCTCTTATTCTCTCTCTCGTCCATCTCTTATGTTGTGCTCTCCACCCTGTTTTATCTCCGTTTCTTTCGTCTAATTACTTATTTTTTCCACTTCATCCTTATTTCATTTTTTCCTCTCTTTCTCTCTGCTTACTTTCTATGCTTACTGCACTTCTCTGCCTCAGACATTCCTTGTTCCCTTCCACCACACACTCAGTATTTATTTCCTCCATGTCATTACGTTTCTGCTCTGTCTTTCAGTTTATTCTCTATATCAGACACTCCTTCTGTCCACGTCCTTGCATCTTTATTTTAATCTCCACTCATCTCATCCACTCCCCTTTCCCTTCCCTCCGACTTTCGTCCCCTAGTAAGTCATATTATTACTTTATCAATTTTCCCCTTGCTTTTACTTGCATTTCTATCTGTGTAAAAATGTAGGAAGACGTTACTTCCCGTGATTTGTCTTGTATATTCTAACTGGGTTCTTGCCTAGTTCTTCATAACGTTTAATAATGTATTCTTACGTGTTTCTCTTGTTGTGTGTCCTATTTCATTCTCTTCAGTAATTGATGTAACCTTTTCTTAATCTCCAGTACTGCAGTAAGAGTTTCCTAGTCTTCCTGGTTCCCTTTTTTTGCCACAGTCATGTCTTACTCGTCCTCACAACTGGTACCATGCGCAGTTAGCTTCCTTCTTTTACTTCGCTTGTCTTTATACTCAATTGTTGGAGCATATAATTTATTCTGAATTAAATATTTTCTTGTCAGAGGGATATATAGTAGCAAGGGTAAGAATATTTAAGGACCAGTCATATATTTTGTTTATTTCATTCATCATTAGTTATGATCTGAAGGCTAACACTGAAGTGTGGCATGAATCAGCAAAGATATACAAGAAGAATGGCAAACTTCTGTCTTTGTCACAATTAGGAAACCAATCTGAAAGACACATTAAAAATAAGTAACAATAATATTATTGTCTTGATATCATAGCTCCGTGCGTGGTTTAAGATAGATTTATTCACTCATGAAAATGTTCTGTAATAAGATGGATCATTTTTGGCTGAACCTGGATCTCTTCAGCTGTGAATAGGAACGAAGCATATGCTTGCGTGTGTAAAAAATGGAAGAAGTGATAGAGGGTAGATTGGAAGGTTGAGGACGGGAAACGGCTTGTGGAATTACTAGAAATGGATGTCTATAACGGGGAATACAGTATGAAAATGGCAAGAACATTAAAATCTAGTGCAGGCAAGCACAATAGCTGCCGATAAACTCCAAGTAAATACTACTGCACTGCAACACTCACAGATGTGACTGGCACAGTGGTATCTGGTCTTGACCTTTAACCGTATGTTGTCACATTCGAATCCCTGAAACACTGATTTACTCCAAACCCTCTCGTCAAGTTTTGTCTAAACCGAGTAAAACTGTTTAAGTTGACCTTGCCATGTAACCATGACGTTCGACCTATTGCTGAAAAATAATAAGGCAAGTCAATGACTAATCCTTGACACTTCCATCATGTTTGGTCCAAATTCATATTATTTTTTTATTTTTTTTTTTTAACAAACACGCACGGGTCCAACTCTGACCTTCCTTATAACCTTAATCCTTGATTGCTTTCAGAAATTACTCCTTTTGTTCTTGCCTTAGTCTAAGCCATTCCACTAAGTATGGTCTAAATGGATAAAAACTTTAAAGAGACCTTGCTATAACCTTGAATTTTGACCTATTGTTCCATCCATCAAGTTTGGCTGAAATCAGAAAAAAAAAAAAAAAAAGGTTTGAGAATACTTGCATACTACAACTCGGCGCTTTACTTAGGTACCGAGAACTTACAGTGCATAGTCAGTCAGTGACATACATTTATGGTCTGATACTTGTCATCATCTGAAATTAGTGAGTGAATCAAGAGAAATGACAAACCCTACACCAAGAAGCAAGTGTAATGCAACAAGGGGTTTAAGCTGGTAGGACGACAAAGGTTGATGCTGATAAAGAAAACATTAGGAGAGAGAGAGAGAGAGAGAGAGAGAGAGAGAGAGAGTGGAGTTATGATTCTCTTACGCCAGGGTGTTGATTAACACTCTGTAAATTTTTGAAATGGAAATCATTATACCTATATAGTAAATTATTTTTATTTTGTTGATACAATAATTTTTGTCCATTTCAACCCTCTTCACGCCATGATGAAATCACTGTGCAAATGTAAAATTTCTTTCAATCTTCCATTAACAAATAGATAAAATGGCAAATGAAAGATAACAAGGAAAATGGTGAACCATCAACATGGTTTGTCTGAAAAATGGAAGCATGAATGCTTAAAAAAAAAAAAAAAAAAAAAAATTACAGGTTATTACGCTGATTACTAAACGAAAACATGAATTGCTAAAGAAATGTAAAATGATATGCAACAAGAAAAATGGAGCAAGATGAGAATGTGGTAAGATACAGAAGAAGAAAATCGAAAGAATGACACTTTATCGCAAGGAAGAAAAAGTACATGACATAAGGAAACTGGTAAAAGAATAATATCAGTTGCTATGTGGACGAACGTGCAGTTAAAGCTGCAATATTCAGTAATGTGAACATGAAGAAACGCCACAGTCTTATGCATCTGGCCACTGGTGTCAAAGTGTCATCAATTGTTGCAGAGGAAGAATTATTCCCACAGGTTTTTGTAAAGATAAAACAGTTATGGACCAACTGGACTTTGTTCAATTCGGCTTGAACTTATGTATCTTCATAACAAGAACAATCCGACTTTTGGATTTATAGGCAGATAACCAGCTAGTGGGACAGATAAAGAGGCATGTAAAGGACATCATGAATCAATGGTAATAAATAATATCGGCAGGTAACAGAGAGAAGGAATGATGGTCACAAAAGAGAATCAGGAGATATGACACTGTCACATATATTGGCGACAAGAAAATAATTCATATTGGTTAGTTGAGAGGTATATGAGGGAGGGGGGGGGGTGAGTTGGGGAGAGGGGAGTCAAATGATGGGTGACAGAGTGACTTGGAGGCGTTTTGTCTGCGGCCACCCTTTGCGGGATTAGGGCGTCGGGCTATAGATAGATAGATAGATAGATAGTTGCATATAACGATAACAAAAAGAATGTAGCGTGTACTGTAATTAACCCCCCAGAGATCGTGCCTTCAGAAATTTACGCCCCCTCCCCCTCCCCGGCCAGCCCCGAGACCATTTTCTCAGGTTTCGAAAATCGCATTTTTGTTCGTTTACCACTTTAAAGAGAAAGGTTGGCGCACCTGGCTATGTAATTTTAGCTACCTAATGTTTGCTTGTTAAGATTCGTCCATCTATCTCAATAGAGTGGACACGGGCAAGTGAAGCCTGTCAGGGGGGAGATTCTAGTTAATCAAGGGGGTAGGGGACGTCTAGAGGGGTGAAGGATAGGAGACAGTGGAGAGCAGGGCTGAGATGGGGGAGAGAGTAACAATCTCGGCAGCACTGGCAAGATGAGACACTCGCCTGACGAGACAGTCACGTAGCGTGAGGCGAAGAGCAGCAGTGGAAGGGCAGACAAGGAGATAGTATAGGAGAGGCCACTTGTCACATTGATGACAGTGGGGGCATGGGTCTTGGGCTTGGCCAACAATCTGGGAATAGCAAGGGTACCTCAGTCATAGGCGTCGCAGGTGAATGACGAGTGTGTTGGGTGTGCGGGGGGGGGGGGTACGAGGGGCTCATAGTGAGTGGCTCGTGCGTAACAGGTGGCTGATCGTGAGCCGGCAGCAACCTGGTCCTCATGATCGTCAAGCATGAGACTGACGGTGGTGGTGTGAGCTCCACACTTGATTTGAGCGAGTGTGGGACTGAGGGGGTAGCTGACAGACGAGAGAGCAGTTGTAGCGCTTGCTGCAGCATCTGCCATTTTGTTTTCTGAAGATTGATCATCCTGTTATAATTGCGGAAAAATACACAAACTCACTGCAGACACACCAATGAAACTAAGTCAATGCGCGATACTGTACCACACGAAGAGAGAGAGAGAGAGATCCCTATTTTTGCCAAAAGAAAAATGTTGCTGAAATAGTTTGGAATGACTAGAAATATGCAATACTAACAAAATCGGTGCATAATATAGGTACTGTTTAAAAAAAATAATTATGAAGTTTCTCACAATTTTTGATGTTGATTATGTTTAGTCAAAAGGAGTTAGTTTCCTGGTCTGGGTGGTGTACTGTTTGTTAAAAGAGAGACAAAAGATGCCGTTTTTAGTCTGTTGCTAGATAAAGGTGTTGCTGTGTGTGTATAGGCTGAACTGTCGCGGCCAAAATTCAATAGGACCCGAGATTAGCACTTCGCACGAGAGGATTAGATGATTAGTGTTAAAGGAAGGAGTGTTACAGTATTGTACATCCATACTTTCACCACGAGAACACCTGTTATGTTGCTGAAATGCTTGTGGAAAAGAAATTTGTAAAATGAACAAATTCTGTACATAATATGTGTACTTATAAATAAAAATAAAATTATTATTCCCCCCCCCTTTTCATGTTTATAATGTTTATTCCTGTATGGAGTTGTTATTGTACTCTGGTTGTACAGTGTGTTTCGAAAGTGAGAAAAAGACTGCTATTTTTTTATCTGTTTCCAGATAATGGGTGCAGTTGTGTGTGTTTAGGGACAACTCTTGCCTTCAAAAAACGATAAGGCCAGAGAATTGCATGTCCGACTGGGGAAGGAGTGGGTTGGAATGGTGAGGTTGTAAGTTATAGTTGTAAATACAGTAAACAAGGTATATGAATATTTTTCCTGCAAATACAAAAATAAAGGAAGACAATACAATAAAAATGACAAATAAATGAGCACGAAGGATGCATATCTCTCTTCCCTCCCTTCCCAAGTCAAAAGCAAACTTTGATAAGCAGTCACCGTCTGGGAAACACACTTTCTCTGTTTCCTTGACTTACTTTCTTATTCTCACTTACACTAACCATTATATTCTTAGTCAGTCTTACAGTACCGCACATCCTTTGCATGCTTACTACAGTATCACTAACATATACTTAATCTTATAAAAAGTTGGAGGTAGAGCATCATTCTCATCCTTGGAGTCATCATCTTTGTTGTCTTCTGTTGGCGTCATGACCCACTCTTCTGTTTCCTCTTCTGACGGATCATCATTGCTACCTGCATGGTCTTCATCGGATAGAGTGTGGTCTTCATCACTCTCCCCATCTTTGAGGAAGAGTTCAGCCCTGATTTCAGGGCTTGTAAGGCCCTGGCGTGAGTGCAGAGGTCAGTGGTGTGAGGGGGTGCTGGCCTTCAGGGAGCGAAAGACAGATGTTCACTCGTGTCTGACTCACGAGTTGTACTGATTGCATGAGCAGTTTTATGAGTAGAATAGGTCAGTGTCAACATCTCTCAGACCATCATCCCCTTTCCATAATTGTTCGCAGTTTTTGACAGATCGTATTAGTTTGTTGCCACCGTCAATGGCATGGTGTAGCGTCATTCGACGCTCGCGGCCATTCAAAGTTACAAGGCCGCCGGTTGCAAGTACTGTTCTCCCCCAATAATGTTATGATTATCTTGTTTTTTTTCTTTTTCGTCTAATTAGAAACATAAAAGTTTGCCATTTCTCCTGATCATGTTGTATTTCTTCTTCCCTTCTTCCACTAGCAACTTTCATTTATATTTTACCAGTTTTAATTTGTCTTTATTTATTTTTTTTTACTCTTAATGTAAGCATTTAGTATTCTTAATGATAGTTTTATATATTCTAACCACAAAAACACTTTATTTCTCACAGATGTTGGTATAATTGCAATGCTAGTACTTTGTTTTCTATTTTTTTTATTTATGCAACAGTCTTAACCAGTCATTTATTATTCTATTGTGACTCATTCCTACCAAGGATGTTTTTCTTTACTGATTTCCTTCAGTGTAATAAGAAAGAAATATTATTAGAAACTTATGCACAACGTTAGGGAGATAATCAAGGAATTACTTGGAGATGAACATGGGAGCTTTAGAAAGGACAGTGGATGTGTAGAGGACATCAGGGTCGTGCGCAGCATTTTTGAAAGGGAGGGGGGGAAACTGTTGGTTCATAATATAGTTTATTCATTTGATTTCATTCATTCATTCATTCATTCATTCTTTCATCATCTAATCCTGTGTTGCCCCATGAACAGCGAACAGCGCAGGAGCCCGGGGCTAGGAAAGTTGATCCTGACATTTAAGATGAGAGTGACCAGCCTCCTTCATCCCTGAGGAGCATTACGTGAGCATTAAACCCCAACCATCCCTTGGATGTAATCCTTCACAGGTTGAGTCCGACTGGAATGTCTTAAAACCCATTAAACTAAATAATGCAATATGGAAAACTTGGGTGCTGTAACTAACTAAGTATTGAAAGGGTACAAACTCAAGGTAATTTATATACTGAACTCTACAGAAACTTGGAAGTGAAAGTAGTGTGGATATCAATGGATAAACACCTTGGAAGTAAGGGCAATTCAGAGAGTGTGAGTCTCTGTTATAAATATGGGAGGGGTTTCAAAATGTCACTACTTTGCCTTAACAACTAACACAATTGCTTTACAAGTAGCAATGGAATATTAATATAGCAGTAAAATTTTTATGCAATTTACTAAGGAATCAATATTTACCCAAGAATAAATAGCACAACAGATCATTAAAACATGTGTCCTGAAAGAAATTACTGCACTTCATTTACCTTTAACTATGATGTCTTGATCTGTTCTTGTTACCTCCAGATTTTTTATTTAGAATACAAAACATCTCATGTTCATGGGGTTAACAAAGGCCACACTGAACCCCTCCTCTGAAAGAAAACTTTCTCCTCCACTAAATTAAAGCAGCCAAATGTGGCTAATGGAGCTAACCCTCTGAGTTCTACAGCAAAGTACAACAGTTGGGAATATAGGCTATCTGAGTCTTTAAACAGTGGCATTCTTTCCAAATGGTGGGTTAAACCCTCAAACCCCTCCCCCCAGTGTGCACGGCCCTGGAGGAGATAGTCATTCTCTGATGCTTAGAGGAAAAGTATCACCTATGATAGGATGTACAGTCTACAATAGGCTGCACAGTCAAGGGAAAAAATTGTCAGCTACTCCACGGTGCCTACTTCACATTTGAAATATGCCTGTCAGTTTATATTCTGATGCATTTTATCAAAGAGAATCATCTACAGGCAGAGAAACATACCAAGCCTCTCTCACCTTGATAGGTTAGCCAGAAGAGAAAACTGAGATATACGGGAGGTAAACTATTAGGTAAACTTCTGTACCCAAGTGTGTTTGGAACGAATCTAACAGAAGTCCATGAAGAACACCTGACACCCGCCACAGTTGTGACGGTGGCACAAGAGAATTACAGGTTAAATGCTGCAGACAGTCAAGTGCCACTCAACTCTCTGTCTCTGTCTCTGTCTGTCTGTCTGTCTCTCTCTCTCTCTCTCATGTTACGTAGGGATGCAGAGCCGAAGTATTATAACTTTTTGCCATTGAACTACGGGGTTTTCGCAACAAAATAACTAATATCTCTGACAATTAACTGTGCAAGAACTGTAATAACAAATTATATGTATTAGATAATGACAGGAATACAACAGTAAAAGCTGGTGTGGTGGTTATGGCAGGGTAACTTGATTATATTGTCGGTGAGGCCATATCGAGACGCAGTGAATGCTGTAATGTCGAAATTCAGTCTCTATATTCCATGCCACCACCAGGATCGAACCCGTTACCACACAGCCCCAGTAATCTGTTTTATCCACTCTTTCACTTCATCTCTTATAATGTGACTGATGGCTGTTTTGGGGTATAATGCCTTTATTAAGGTGACGTATTAAAGTAATTTAATTTTGCTGAAACCAGTCTATATATATATATATATATATATATATATATATATATATATATATATATATATATATATATATATACACACACAGTCAAGTCGCCTATGGCGCGTGTTTCTATGTCACGGTTTTCTATGACATGGCAAGGTGCCAGACCCACCCAAAAAAAAACACGCACATGAACTATACCTATGGTGCAGGCGCAGGAAGGGTTGAAAAGCAGTTGTGGATGTTGCCTGTCAAGTTCCTGGCTATTCTGAGGTAACAGCAGACGAGATGACGGACGTGGTTAACTGTGGCACCAACATTTTTGAAGCCGTGATGGATGAAGTCATCGAGGGAGATTCTCCAGTGGACAGTGGGAGTGACAGACAGGCTGACAGTGAGACTGTGGCAGTGAGGCGGGAACTAACAACAAAAAACTTGAGTGGTTTGTTAGTGGCAGTGGACATGCTCAAGGAACGAGTCCAGGAATGGGATGGAGATGTGGGGAGGTCTTGTAATTTTGTTACCTTTACAGAATAGGTAGCGACACCCTACAAGGAGTGCCATAACAGGAGATTCAGTGAGCGCCAAATAGGAGATTCAGTGAGCGCCGACAGGAGGTGATCATATACTACTTTTCCCGAGTCTCACAACCACTGCCACCACCAGAGCCCGAGTCACAGGCTGGTCAATCCCACGCATATGACGATGACGACGACAACTACTCAGTGATGTCTGAGGCAGACTTCAAGGGGTTCCTTCAGGAGGCTGAAATGGAGGGAGACAGCCTTACCCAGCAGCAGCATGAAGCAGCACAGGGCTCGCCTCAAGCTGGCAGGCAGTAGCCTGCCTCTTGCCCTGGAACCCCCAAGCCTACCGCTTCCATTTAAGCACTATCGTCCTCGGAGTCAGGTACGTACAGCATTTTATGCCCTTAAAGCCCTTTATTATTTATTGTTTAGTGTTTAATTTGTGTGTAATACATGCATTGACTGATTGCTTGATCGTGTGCGTGTGTAAAGTGGGGAAAAATGGGGAAAAATGGGGTGAAAAGGGGGACTTTGGGCAAATGTCCAGAACCAAATTCCAGTTTTCCCATAGGTTTAGTTATTAGCATGACACGGTCTTCTATGGCACGGGCGCGGTCCAGAACCAATTACCCACACCTTAGGCGACTTGACTATATGTGTGTGTGTGTGTGTATATATATATATATATATATATATATATATATATATATATATATATATATATATATATATATCATTTTGGAAGGATATCTAATAAGTATGGCATCAGAGAAATATATGACCCCATCAGTTCGAAAAGTGTATCCAGAACTGAATGCATCATCAAGAGTTACCAAGAATAAAATGCATATGGTATCCTTGGGTTGAAGGGATTAACAGGTTGGTAAAAATATATGATTATTTATAGCAGTATCAAAATTATGACGTCTTTTCTATGACCATTCTCTTTCTAGATGATTTGGTACAAATATGGAGGATATATATATATATATATATATATATATATATATATATATATATATATATATATAGATGTGGTGTGGATGTGGATGTGATAGGAAGCGTTATGAGGAACACACTGAGGTGGTTTGGCCATGTGGAGAGGATGGAGGGTCAAAGACTGACGAAGAGAGTGTATGTGAGTGAGGTGGAGGGGGAAAGAGGGAGGGGGAGGCCGAGGATGAGATGGAGAGATGGGGTGGAGAGGTATATGAGAGAGGGGGTGTGAGCTGGAAGCAGGGGAGTGAAATGGGGGGGACAGGGCGACTTGGAGGCGATTTGTTTGTGGCCACCCCAAACGGGATTGAGGCGTCTGGCAATATATATATATATATATATATATATATATATATATATATATATATATATATATATATATATATATATATATATTGTTTTATTGAAGAAAGACTACATCTATCCTATATCCCATTCACTTATGTTCTGCATAAGCTAAAAAAAAGAAAAAAAAATCCAGAGTTGATAAGATTACACTAAAACTGACTTCTTCCTTGTTCTGGGTTGCGTGTTGTATTTTTTTTATGACAGTATTATGGCCTAATCAATTCCCACCTTGATTTGACGGAGACTTTCGTAATTTTGAAGTTCATTTTCCCTAGCTAAGTAAAAGAATAAATAATTGCTGCAGCTCTACATCCTTTCCTTAACAAATCCTTTCTGTAACTGAGCACGCAAAAATAGACAGAGAGTAATATAAAGCATAGTGAACAGAGTATACTGGAGTGGTAAATGCAAAAATGTTTTAACACGCACCAGTGATACTAATTGATTACAATTGGTGGTAAACTATTAACTCACTATGTTTAACTATTGCCAGGATATCCTACACTGATATTTTAGGTGGTGCCTTGATCTTTCAGATTTGGGTCCCTTTTCATAAAAAAAAGCGCTTGATAATCGTCAGAAAAAATATTACATTGCTAATTCCATCACTTATATTCACACTAGTTTGGACGTGGATTTTGTCACTATACGAGCCCGGCACTAAATTACACATATATATACACAAATATATGGTTGTCACAGCCAAACAAAACGTATCTTTAAAACAGTATCCTCCATCTACCACGTTCGTATATTCAACCCACAGTCCCTATCTTCAGTGAGTGACACGAGTTCATTTTGTCAGAATTCAATGTGGCAGTCACCCATGCCAGTATCATCAAAACTTCACGTTGGTTCAGCTCACAAATAAGTCATTTTGCCATCTCTGTACCGCCGGCCATCACACCAAAGGACATAAAATCACCTCATGCACCTCATATTCGGGTGATTTGCGGGCCACAACAGCCCATGCAAAAAATGTGTTCCTATCTGTAAATGTGTATGACGTGTACAGAAGGCAGATATATAGATAGACAGAAAGATCGATAGATAGATAGACAGACAGAGACTGACAGAGAGGAAAAGATTTCCTTTCTTCATGCCAAATATAAAATCATAAAGGGGTGTCTGTTGTAGTGGCAATGCGGGTCAGTTTGGAACTATTGTAATGTCTACGTTTGTTCTTATCAGAGTCTGTATATAGTTATGTCTTCAGTATCAACAACAAAATGGGAACATATGGTAGCATATTAACTCCTTAATGTTGTACTTTGGATGTTGCTGGAAGGGTTCTTAACGTACCACCCTTTGCCTACTAGCTCATACTGTAGTCCCAAATGCTCAACTAAATGTTCTCTTGGGGAAAATGGACCCTAACGAGTTAATGCGCATACTACCAATAGTAGTTTTGCACTAAATGTTGCCATCATGCATATTACATTGAGTATCAAAATGAATAATTGTTTCGGTTACCACCACCACCACCAACTAGAACAACAATTTTCCCAGTGATTATGACTATGTTCTCGTGATCTTCTCACAATCTACTTTGAAGAGAAAGAAGTGCGGAACTGTAGCACAAGTGTGGACTTCCTACAGGCTCAGCCCAGCTTGGTCTGACTGACCTTCTTCATTACTGTCATGGAATAAGGCATGTCATGCATTCTAGACATAAGAGAATGTTCTAAAAAAATGGTATGAATACATTGACTTTCATCATTGTGCAGATCTCATAATGCAAACATTAACAGGTCTTCTCAGTCGGTATTCAAAGCTTTGTTTTTCCTTATTTAGTCTTCAGTCTTTCTGCTTTTGTGCCCGAACCTCTGATTTTACCACACAGTGAGCTGCAGCATGTCAACATAAAGGAGTTTTATTTGGTCTTTTTTTTTTAACTGAGCTATAGGAGTATGTGCAAGGAGTAGCTATCTAGGATTCCCATCTTTCCTTTTTTTTTATTTTGGATAAATGTTCGAGTACACACACACACACACACACACACACACACACACACACACACACACACACTGAGAACACAAATCAAACGAGAAATGAAGCCTCAGGTTCAGTTTGCTACATCGTTAATACTTGAGTTCAATCCTTGGAAATGTTCGTGTAGATATGAGCTTTTTATTTAAAGTGACTTTAATGTTACTGTTTCTCCTTAAGCTATCTTCTACCTTCTCTTTACAAAACCCCTCCCTCCCTCCATACTTCCCTCCTGCTTCCTTCCATCCTTCTCTTTCCCACCTTACCTCCCCTTTTCTCTTCACTCCTCTCCCATTCCCTCTTCTTCCTTCTCCATATTTCCTCAACAGGCTCCTTCCCTGTCCTTTTCTTCAATAGATTCTGCTTCCTCATGTTTCACCTTTTCTGCCCTTCTCGACTTCTTTCACTTCCTCACCTCTCTTCTCCTGTCCTTCACTGTCCCTCTTTCCTTCCTTTTCTTCTCTCTTTCTTGCATCTTCCATCCTGTTCTCCCTCTTTTTTCTCTCTCTCACTTCCTCTACTTCTCCTCACCTCGTTTTTACTTCCCCCCTCTCCTTCCATAATCCCGCTCCTTATCTTTCCCATCACTTCCTGTCCCCCACATTATCATTCCCCTTCCCCTCCTCTCCTCTTCCCTTTAGATTTTAGCCTCCCTCACCATCTCCTTCCTTCTCTCTCTCTCTCTCTCTCTCTCTCTCTCTCTCTCCTTCTGTGTGTGTGTGTGTGTGTGTGTGTGTGTGTGTGTGTGTGTGTGTGTGTGTGTGTGTGTGTGTGTGTGACGATTTATTCTCTTTGTCTTCCTCGTGTTTCCTCTCTCGTTACAACTTTTTTCCAAACAATTTCTGTATTAATACGCCTTGTATTCGTGTTCCTTCCTCTTGGCATTATTTTCCCAGAGACAGTCTTTTCCTTTTATTTACAGTAATCAATGACTACTTTAGAAAATGTGAAACATATTCTTACAACCCCATCGTTTCTGTCCCTTAACAATTTTTAAGTTGCTTTTCCCATGACTTGTCTCTTATCCCCTATAGCTGCATCTCCCTTTTATTTTTCTTAATTTATAATGCATTATACCACAGCAGTTGTGAAGGAAAATGAATAAGGAGAGAAAAAGGAGAAGAGATATAAATATCAGGCTGTTAGATATATAGATAAAGTTCTATGAACTAAATTATCCTGGATACAAGGGAGAGTGCTTGAGGTGTGGAAGAAGAGTACAACTGTGTCCTCATGTAAGGGAAAGGCGATAAGAATGTGGTAACCATAGTTTTTCCTGCATGTTGAGTGTGATACGCAAGGTGTATGTGTGAAGAACACTGTGGACTGAGGAAGGGCAGAGGATGTGTTGATAAGATATTTATGCTAAAATGACTGGCGAAAAGTTCCTGAAAGTGTGCCATTAATGAATCAAGAGAAGGCATAAGATAGATCACATCACACACATGGTGGCACAGTTGATAGAGCACTCGACTCCCAGTTCAAGTGACCAGAGTTCGATACCAGCTCAGACGGCGCAACTTGCGTGGGTGAGGTGAGCTCTCACCTGTCGTGTGTAGCTCAAGGCGCACTGTAGAGGTAGATCAGCAGGGGCTCAAAACTCAACGGGGTAAAGATTTAGCGGTCTGTCCCCTTGTGCCTACGTGTCACTCCAGCCTCGGTGAGGCTTGGTAGTGCGTCGGCGCTCCTCAGGAGCAACCAGGGTCAGCCTGTTGACCCCTGTAGGTTAGGATACTAGATTAAGGACTTGTATATTTTTCAGCAACAGGTTGCAGAAAATAAATGAACCGAAAATTATTATTATTATTATTATCAACAAGCACTGTGGAAGGTAAAGCAATAGGTTTATAAGGGACGAGTTTTATACTCAAAGCTGTCCCTTGAATGTATGATGAATCAAAGCATCAGTGAGAGTGGATGGTACGTCAGGAGGGTAGTGCATCTACATTTTTTTTTTTTACTAAAACGAAGTTGCATCATATCACTACTGCAGTTAAACATCAATCTGTCTACTTATCTCTCTCTCTCTAAACTCATAACAAAAGATGGAAGGTGGAAGGGTCATTATCAGCAATGACGATGAACTATAGAGTAAGTCTGGGGGTAAAGAAAACATTGCAGGAACACATATTATTCCCAACACAAAAGTAGTGCGGTGACGCGTGGATGATGTTTCAGGGAAAGAAGTTGAAAGCGAGTATTGTTGAAATATGCTTTCTCAGAAAAAAACTATGTAATTACATGGAGGGATCTATCTATTGCCAGACGCCTCAATCCAGTTTAGGGTGGCCACAAACAAATCGCCTCCAAGTCGCCCTGTCCCCCGCCATTTCACTGCCCTGCTCCCAACTCACACCCTCCTCTCTCATATACCTCTCCACCCCATCCCTCCATCTCATCCTCGGCCTTCCCCTCCCTCTTCCCCCCTCCACCTAACTCACATACACTCTCTTCGTCAGTCTTTCACAAATGAAGAAATTCTTGAACATTGTGGAATAGAAGCTGACGTGGGAAAAATAAAACACACTATGGTCGTTCTGCCATGTGGAGAATATGAAGAGTGAGACTGACGAAGAGGGTGTACAAAAATGAGCTGGTTAGAAGTGGAGGGAGAATGAAACTAAAGTGAGGGAAAAAGATGGAGCCCATTAAAGTGGATTGATATATTGTGGGAAGAGGAGTCGTTCCTGAGTAGGAACAGAAATTAAGGCTTCCTTTCGTGGGATGCGGTGTCAGGCAATGCAGATCAGTGTTTATCTTTCAGCTTGCCTGTCTGTCAGGCGACCATCTGTCTGCCTGCCTGTCTTTTTTTTATCGTTCTGTGTGCCCATAAACACCTCTCTATCTAAAATTCCATGTCGTGCCGTCTGTTAACCAACTCTATATATGTATCTATCTGTCAATACCTGTACACTTGTATTCGTCACTATCATTCTATTAGTCTTTATATCTCTTTGTATCCATCTGCCGCTTATTCTGACCATTGTTCTGTTGTTGTATATACACAAAGCACACGAGCCTGTCTGGGGCTACACCTTAGAGGTCATTTCACCACCCACCTATTTCCCTCATGGACCTGTTTTCATCCCATTGGTCTATTATTCTCATGGAGCCATTTTTCTGCTTGGACCCATTTTCTCCTTGGACCTATTTCCTCCATGGCTCTATTTTCTTCCATAGGCCATTTTTTTTCCCCAAAGACCTATTTTCCCCCATGAACTTTCTCCCATTGGCCTTTTTTTTTTAATCCATTGCCCTGTTTTCCCCATGGCCTGTTTTCCCCCATAGACCAATTTTCCCCACCAGATCTATTTTCCTCTTTGAACATAATTTTCGCTACGATCTTGCCAGGAAGTTTTTTTTTTTTTTTTTCTCCATGGAGATATTTTCTTCACAGACCTATACTCTCCCCACAAGAACATGCCCCCTCACCATATGGACTCATTTTCTCACATGGACATATTTCCACATCAAGCTTGTTTACCCTCTGGGCCTGTTTCCACCTGCGTCCATTTCCCACAAGGATGTGTTTTCCCAAATGGCCATATTCCCCAGTGGACCTATATTGCCCTCATCCACCCACCCACTGATATACCCACCCAGTCACCCAGAGGACTACACCTGTCTCATGGTTTGTCCTCTAGGAGGCCACACATCCATCCACCCACCCACCCCCCATAATGTCCACCCTCCAACCCAAAAAACACATCCACCAACCCCCCACAGAAGGCCACCCTCCCACCCACCCACCAGGGTTGGTGTAATTGTAATTGTAATTTAATTAAAATGTAATTAATTATATAAATATAGTAACTAATTATAATTGTAATTGAAAATAAAATTGAAGTAATTGTAATTGTAATTAAATAAAAGATAAGTTAACTGTAACAATTGTAACTGAGGAAGGGGAGGAAAGTGGTACTGGTAATGTAACCCTGTACCAAGCTGTCATTATGGGACTAAGATGCCCCGGGATTAACCCACCTAAACTGCGTGTTGGCAGTTCTACTGACTTTGTTCCGAAAACCTGTTCTCTCATGTGACCTGACCCAACTCCCATCGATTAGAAATGCCGAGGCCCAGGATCCCGTGGTGGAAGAGGGGTATGGTCCAGAGCCCTTGCTCCTCCCTATTCCCCAGATTTTACCAGTCACCGAAGCCAATGTCACCAGAGAACTCCTCCTACTCAGGTTGCATGGGAGAGGCTGGACTGAATAAAAAGGCGCAGAGAGAGAACAGAGAAGGCTTGACACACTCGTTCACACTCTCCCCTAGACACACATTCCTTACGGCACACACACACTCTCTTCCCTTCAGTAAACTATGTTAACAGAGACTGGAAACTGAAGTCTCGCGTCCTTGGTTGTGATAATTCAGAAGGCTGACACAGAGCATTTAACATTACATCTGCCTATAATGAAACTGTCAGTCAGTTCAGTATTCAAGAGAAAGTAAAGAAAGTTGTAGCTGATAATGCATCTTAATTGTGAATGCATTTGACATTTCCTTGCCAAGTTTCTACGTAGATCAGGAAGAAGAAGGGGCTGGATATTCATGTGACCCCAACATCATTAATGAGGATATTTGCTAAGAAGATGTTCTGACTTACCTTCCTCAAAGAATGGGTTGTTTTGCACATACTCAGCAACTGTGTGTGAAATATGGGTTTACTCACCCAAATGTAAAAAATTCACTACTCTCATGAACGGTTCAGAAAATTGCATCCTTGATCAATTCCTTGAGGGAATCAACAGTAGCTGCTCTATACCTTCGATCTAAAGGGATTGTTCTCCAGACACAGAATGTGACAAGATAGAAATCACAACTGAAAATGGTGAAATCTATACACAAGAACCCTGTAGAGGTGAATAATGCAATTGATCTTTTGTCCCAGAGAGAGCAGAGGAGTAAGAAAATCAAGTCAGTGGAGATTTCTGCCTTAAAGGAGCTTGTGATTATCCTCGAACCTTTTCACGAGGCCTTGGAAGTTGTGAAAGGACAGAAGAAGGTGACCATAACTGCTATTGGATCAGTGATTCAGGGACTTAAACATTCACTGGAGAATCAAATTCATAATACCAAATTACAGTGCTATGAAGAACTAGCTAAAGTGCTATTGGACTCTGTGAAGAAAAGATTAGATCCATACTTGGAAATGGGAGATGTTCAAATGTAGGCTTTTTTGGATCCTAGGTTCAAACTGGACTGGCTTTCACTACTAAAGCAGAAGGACCAGGTGCTGGCATATGTCAAGGAAATGCTTGAAGAATTGGAGGTGGTTCACGAGGGGTCAACAATGACAGTGACAAGGATGATCTAGCAGAAGGATTACCAGAATCAGAAAGACCCACACTGTTCTCCTTTATACCAAAATGTTCATCAAAGCTCCAAAATCAACAGGGATCAGAAGGAAGCAGAGTGTCAGTGAGTCTTTTGTTGAAGCAATATGTAGAGGAAGGAACTCTGCCATTTTCCAGTGATCCAGTGCTATACCGGAAAGTAGTGTCACAAGCTTTGCATCCACTGAAAGAGAGGTAATTGCAAGAGAGGTAATTGAGTGTACTGCTACATCTGCTCCATCAGAGCGAGTTTTCAGCATTGCCGGAAATTATTTAACTGCGAGCAGATCTCAACTCGGTGTCACTTCTTTCCGGTCAGTGTTATTAAGTGCAATACTGAATTGTTTGAAAAACTACAGGCTCATTAGTTACTGTCTGCAACTTGTCTATCTGTCTGTCTATCTGTTGCCAGAAGGCTTTATCCCGTAAGGGGTGGCCATAAACAAATCGCCTCCATGTCGCCCTGTCCCATGCCATTTCACTGCCCTGCTCCCAGCTCACACCCCCCTCTCTTATATACTTCCACTCCATCCCTCCATCTCATCCTTGGCCTCCCCCTCCCTTTCCCCCCCTCCACCTCACTCACATACACTCTTCTCGTCACTCTCACTCTCCATCCTCTCCACGTAGGCATACCACCTCAACTTGTACAAAAATTAAATTTTGAGTTTTGTTTTCAAATTAATTTGTGCCACTGTAAATAAAGGACAACCTTACAACGCCAAATTTGTCTTTTTCTTAACCATAACATTTTTTTCTTCCCAAATTCGGGAGTTTGTAATTATAATTGTACTTATAACTGATTTTGTTTTGCAGAATTGTAATTGTAATGTAATTGTTATTCCCAAATGGACTTGTAATTATAATTGTAATATTACAACAAAGAAAATAATTGTAATTGTAATTAAATTTTTGAAGTGTAATTGCTCCAACCGTGCCAACCACCTCACACATGTGCCCAGTCCAACCCCACCACGCCGACCCACCCACTTCACCCTGCCCGCCCATCCCACCCACTTCACCCACTTCACACAGCCCTCCACACTCACCCACCCTCTCCATTCGTCCCACCTTTCCACCCAACCTGTTCACCCATCCTATCCCTTCGTCCACTCACCTACTCAATCATCCAGTACCCCAACCCACCCTTCTGCCTGCTAACCATTTCACCAGACCACCAAGCTGGGAGCACCACAATAAGACCTGCAACTTTTCACACACACACACACACACACACACACACACACACACACACACACACACACACACACACACACAGAGGGGGGTGGGGGCTTAGCGGTTTTAGTTAATAAATGATTATCTGTGCATGACTGTTTGTATCTCTTTTTCTTTTTCCCTCCCTATATGTCACTGTGTTTACCTATAGATTATCTGTCAATACTTTACATGCCCTATCTGTTCCCCTCCTCATGCAGTTGCCACCACCACTGCTCTCTTACAATATATACTGTGCAATTTCCTCTGTTCGCTGGCACATTCAGGTTAAAACTGCGCAGTTCACACCCCTTTCATGGCGACCCACACGTAGCAATGATTCCAACATTCTTGTTTTGGTGAACACGGAGGCTCCAATAAGTGCTGTGGAGTTATGTCTGTTCATTTAACTACCCTCTCTTCATATTACATCTCTCTCTCTCTCTCTCTCTCTCTCTCTCTCTCTCTCTCTCTCTCTCTCTCCATTATATGTCCGTCTCCATGTTAGGACAGGCATTGGGTTAGGGCGTCTGTTGTGCTTTTCTGAGTAATTATGGAATATTCGTTGTGCACGTGATACTGGAATGCAGTGATAGGTATCTGGGTATAACGAACACCTACCATTCCAGTCAGGATTTCATAAAGATAGAGCACTCGTTGATGTATAAACACAGCATGAAACCTTCGCTAGGATCACAGCGGTACTCCATGCTGCATGTTCTTCACCATTTTATCGTTGCATGTGGTAAAAATTAACCTCTCGTTGGGCATTTTACAAGCTTTGTCGTTTTCTTAAAAGCCACTGTGTGACAGTAAATTTGTAATCTTGCAGGATGTGAAATATCTTTGTTTCTCTCTCTCTCTCTCTCTCTCTCTCTCTCTCTCTCTCTCTCTCTCTCTCTCTCTCTCTCTCTCTCGTTTTTCTTTTATTTTTTATCTTTGCAATTGTCAGACGAACTCTATAGTTTCAGCAGTTGTCTCTCGTCGTCTGTTGATTAATGTGTATACAGTAGTTTAAAATCAATCGTCAAGAAATAGGTGCTAAAGAGCATCGTAAATTAAAGGGTACACGGCCCCTGGCCCTGGACGTCAGGAATAGAGTCAGGTTGGTCCACCCACTGTGCTCCTGCTGTTAGTTTCATACAGTTCTAAGAAATTGATTCGAGTAGATTCGTTGGCCTGTGATTATTTACATGTCGATGAAATTAATGATGAACGACAAACGTGATATTTTGAACGTGGAATTGATTATATTTGAAACGAATCTTATAGCTTCATATTTCACTCGAGGCACATTTCAAGGAAGTCAGTTAATTGAGCATTAGTCCATTAGCATGGTTTGGAATTACCCTTAATTCTGTTACTTTCAATCGTAACCCACATGACACAACTATTTTCATGAAGTGATCCCCATGTTCAGTGAAAAAAAAAAAATCATTTAATAGGACTAAACTTCCTGCACATACTGTAAACTCCTTACACCCATGATCTGAAACACTCACCGCCCACGTACTGTACCTGACGTGAAGTACAGCACTGGGGTATCGCGAGGACCCGACGTGAAAAACTGCATATAATTTACTTCAAAACATGACGTGAAATATATTACAAGGGTACACTGCACTCCTTGCGACAAATGCAGGAAGAGGTACCGTAAGATCCTAAGTGATGTACAGTATAGAGGGACCATGAAGTCTAAACGTGAAATACAGCATCAGGTATCGAGAAGGCCTGACGTAAAATATATCGTAGAAGTACCGGGAAGATCTTTGGTGGTTCCATTACACCATCGCTACTGCAACTGTTATCATGGCATGGAAACTCTGCACTTGAAAACAGGATGACGTCTAATTTTCAAGATATAGCTGAGTAGGAGTTGCACTTGATTCCCAGCAAAGTGAGGTAGAACTTTGAGGTAGTGTGAAGTAATCTACTGACTGGGATTACTCCTAGTTATGGAAAAATGCACATCTAAAAATTGAATGACGCCAAATTCCCAAGGAATGGCGAGGTGTTGGTGTTTAACTCCAGATATGGAGAGGGAAGAGTACAGATACTGTGACATCTTGTTCTTGTTGCTGTTACTTAACCCCGGTACGTCTGGCCGAACAGACCCGTCGACCACAGGTAAGTAACAGCTTCTGCTGGGGATTCCTACTGGTACATACACCGTGCCTGGAACCGGCACTCCCTTGTGGTTGACAGCTCCTCGCCAAAGCCAAACCAGGATCCATCCCCACGGCGAGGTAAAACGAAATATAAGGAAGTTTGGCTACCTCGTGACACCGCAAATGCTTAGCTCCAGCTAGGGTGTACAGTGCCACCACTTGTAGGCTCATCGCAGCGCTAAACCTCTGACTGAACTTATTTAATGGCAATATGTTACCGAATGCCCCTGAAGTAACTGTAGGTAGAACAGTGATGACTTATTGTAGTTGTTATAGTTTATTTTTAATGCTACCAAATTAGGAGAGGCCCATTGTAGAGAAGAGGTCATGAAGGCTACATCTAACCCTGCCACTCTGAAAAGGAAAGCGTCAAGCGATAGCTAGAAAAAGGCATAAATGAAATGCTCGGGCGGAGCAGTGGCAGGTATTGCGCAGAATAGAAATACCGTGAAGAATCCCAGTGATTCAACTAAAAATCCTCACGCCATGTGTATTACGGAAACATTGCACAATGACGTGGATTGGCGTAGGACCTGTGTTTCATACAGAGCATGATAAGTACAGTACGGTACTGTCACAAAACTCTGTCAGCATTTCCTTGTCACTATTAGATCTGACCTTTCAAATTTCTCATTCCTCGCAGAACGAGACAGCGTATCCTTCCACCTCATATTCATTTACTGCGTGTTTCATATTGCCTTCACATAAAAATAATTAGTGTAAAACCTTCCATGGCCTAAGAAGGTAGGGAGGTGTCAATAATTTTGTTACTGTGATAGTGCAGCAAAGAAGTATTATAAATACCTCTTATGAAATGACTAAAGCATAACGATAGAAAATGTATCACGGAAAATCATATATAACGACAAGATGACACCTGATTCTCCTGGAAAGACTGGGCATAAGAGACATGCTTGACCTCAGCAATAGCTGATGGTAACTGATCTCACTGTCATCGCCATTACACACTAGTCGACCCAGTTGTGTTACGGTTCATAGTCGGAAGAGAGGAGAGAGAGGGAGATGTGAATAACAACGAAACAAAGAGGAAGAAGACGGAGAAACAGATGCAAGTGACAAACACAGTGGAATGGCAGAGTCAAATGGAGAAATCAGACACATGACAATGAGAGAAGCAAAGACAGAGAAGAAATGCAGACAACAAGGACAGGAAGAAAACAATTACAGTTGGGAGAAAGACAGACAAACGAAAAAGAGATAAGGAGAGGATACAGAGAAAAGACAATAAAGACAGGTAAATGTATGGAAGAAAGAGACATGGAGCAAACATTAGAAAGACATGCAAAGGAGAGAGAAAGAGAGCAAACATTAGAAAGACATGCAAAGGAGAGAGAGAGAGAGAGAGAGAGAGAGAGAGAGAGAGAGAGAGAGAGAGAGAGAGAGAGATCGCACATCCCTCTTTCTGTGTGTGTGTGTGTGTGTGTGTGTGTGTGTGTGTGTGTGTGTGTGTGTGTGTGTGTGTGTGTGTATTTAGCTCTCACTAACAGGAATACCTGTGCCTTATAAAACTGTGTCGTAGTGTCCTCGTAAAATACCATGTGCAAAGCATTGACATTTTTTATCTACATAAAACCAGTTCGACTCGCACAACAACAATGATCGCGCTTAAATGAAAAAAAAGTTTGTGTTACATTACTAGAACTGTTGAGTATGGTAAAAATAAAATGTACTTATGGCAACGGGTATTAACAGTACTCGGGGATATAAAGAGTCCGGTCACGTCCATGTTTGGCGAATAACATTTAAATCCAGTACTCTCTCTCTCTCTCTCTCTCTCTCTCTCTCTCTCTCTCTCTCTCTCTCTCTCTCTCTCAGAAGAGTAGAATGATCGCTTTTCTCTTGTTCTCACTTATGATTTTCCGTCTGTATACAGTTCTGTTTTTGTGTCTGAATTAATCAATCACTCTGATGGCATGTATTTGTCCTGCTGTCTCCAGTTGATTTTCTTCAGGTAGTGGGGTGTTCGTAGGGAACTTCAACTTCAGAGGGAAGAGGAAAACGAGCGTAGACGTGAACAGCATCTTTATTACAGACGTTTCCACCTTTAAAATATCATCAGTGATCTAATGGGGGGGGGGATCAAATCAAAACACAAAATCAATCGCAATATTGTGTAAGTGAAAAAATAAAAAGTTTTTTTTTTTTTCGGTTTTAGAAAATTGATGACATTTTAAATGTCGAAACGTTTGTAATAAAGATGCTGTTCACGTCCGCTTGTTGTCCTCTTCCGATTTTCTTCAGTTTAGGATACATTTTTATCCATCCCCGCCCCGAAGGGGCTCAGGGACGGGTATTGTTTTCACTCGGTTTGTCTGTTTGTTCGTTTGTTTTTTGACTGTCTGTCTGCCTGACGGTTAACAACTTTATGCGAAAACTACTGGTGCGATTTCGACTAAAATTACAGGGATGATGGGCTATGATCTTCTGATCACCTGAATAGATTTTGGGACAAATTGGGCCAAGATCTAGGCTGTTGGTCCATAAAATGTAAAAAAACAAACAAACAAAAAAAGTAATAAAAATCGTTTATTCGCCATAACTTTTCAAATTCGTCATATCGACATGAAACAAAAACTTAAAAGTGCATCTTTCAAATCTGCATCCTATAACATCCTCAGTACATCAGGGGGGTCACGCTTTATTTAGGGTACAGGAGTCAGTCAGGTGGTTCGGGTCTAAAATTTCAAATGGGCATAAAATCGTCAATTATTATCCGATTTCCTCCAAATTTGATATGTGACATCTTTGACTAGATATCCTGTTGTGCTTATACGTCAACACCAAAATGGCTGCCGGGGACGGGTTTGCTGTGCCTTGGCACCACTTCTTGTTTGAACTGAAGGTGGGAATCAGATAGCACCTCTATTTACACTTTCACTGCTGGACGTCCAGTCTAAGCTGGATAATGCCAGTAGCAAGAATAAAACTGATAATACTTTCATTAATCGCTCTGATTCCGTGCGTTTGAGGGGAAGTTTGTGGTGCATGGGTTAGCACATCCAGCTGGCCAATGGAAGAACTCGAGTTCGACTCTCGGGACCTTCAGACCCTTGGACAAATACTGATTCTCCCTGTAGTTAGTTTGTTTTCATCGGTCAAGGATCGGTAACCTCTTTATGCCAAGTATATGACCAGGTGTTGTCAAACTGGAGGATTAATGTGACTAGTAATCAAAGTTTCATTCTTATCTAATACTTAAGCTTCAACAAATTCCATGCAGCGATGGCTTAATAGTTAAGTTGTGGGAGTGGCCCAACTCCGTCAGATGAAAACAAACCTACTGTAGTTCCTGTTCACCCAGCAGTAAAATTAAGGCCATGACTATAACAACGATGGATGTTGGTTGAGTTCTTGGGACGACGGAGATTTAGTCAAACGATTGGTTGCCTTAACAACCATTGTGAAGTACATGGGCGTTCATGTCAGCTTTCTTCCTCTAATTCCGTCACCTTTTCTAAATATTTGCTAACATTTTCTTTAACCTGTCGAATATTCCATGACGTGAACTACTGACTATCTTTTCACAAGTGAAGTTTTACAACTTCTGTTATTACACAGGCACTTAATATTGAACAAAAACTTGAAGCTTTTTAAGTGTTTAACTCTGGTCATAGGAGTGATGGTCCGTTCCCTGAGCCCCAACTCTCCTTGCCATGTCACCACTTGGGTGATCGCACCAGTCGTCCATGTCCATATGTGCCAGGGTTGTTTCAGTTACGACTGATGTTATGGTAGATTGTTAACAAGGCTGTTTTGATGACATGCCTCTGGGTCTTGTGGGAGAGCGGTAACGTCTGTTTTAATAAAAATCCATTTAATCAAACTGGTCGCTGCCTCATCCTGCGATCAAACTTATGTCCGTCCTGACAGCATACCATTTCACACACTACTTGATCACCACATGCTTAAACACAGAGTTACATATGCAAATTGTATATTGTTAGAATTAACGCAGTGTGGAAATAAAGGTCGGATTCAGCACTCCTGAAAGAGGGGGGGGGGCGTAGTTCCCAGAGGAATTACTACTAGTCAGAATTTATGTTGATTCATTTCCAAATTCCTCGGAATTAATTTCCGAAACCCTTTTATTCAGTAAAATGAGTCTATGATCACATGGAACATATTTATTGCATATATTTTGGGAAATAGCATTTCTCATTTATTATAAGTAATCACTGATCTGACGAAAATGGGGGGAACGCACGCCCCCCGCAGCCCCCTTTTAATCCGTGCCTGGAAATCAGTGAAGAAACAACAAACTACGGAAGTACCAGCGTCTGAGTAATAAGCTGCATCGTAGACAACGCTGATTAAATTATACAGTACCTTAATGTATACATTTATTTTGCACAAAACCACTTTCTTAACTTCATCAGTCAGACCACATAATCTGTAGGCCTATTCTTGCAGCTCCATTACTGTTTAATTATCTTAAAGGAGACCATTTGCACTGAAAGGTCTATTTAAAACACCATTTAACCCTCTTGGTTCGACAAATCACTTTAAAGCTGAATCGTATCGTCAAGCGATAACAAAAATGAAATGTCACCTGGTTGAAAGAATTAAGGAATAAATTCTTAGCAAGGAAGTAAAAGAAAATATGAAAAAGAGAAGAGGAATCAACACAATATTTGACTTAAGCTTCCCTGTTACTAATTGCATAGGTATACGATCTCTCTCTCTCTCTCTCTCTCTCTCTCTCTCTCTCTCTCTCTCTCTCTCTCTCTCTCTCTCTCTCTCTCTCAGCATTCCTTATCTCCGTACTCAGTTGATTATTCAGATCTTCAATTTATTACTGTACCGGTATTTACCACTTCTTTTCAAGGGGTTTATCTTAAGCTGAACTGAAGCGTCCAGTCACTGTAAGAAAAAAATATAAAAAATCATCACGTTGAATGAGTTAATGAGTTGGAGGAGTGCGTACGATAAATGTGTGTGTGTGTGTGTGTGTGTGTGTGTGTGTGTGTGTGTGTGTGTGTGTGTGTGTGTGTGTGTGTGAGAGAGAGAGAGAGAGAGAGAGAGAGAGAGAGAGAGAGAGTTGATAAGGGAGACAATAGACTAATTACCATGCATGTGGTATACGCAATTTGCCTAATGTTCCACTTGGGGACTGGCGTCAGTCCATTGCAACAGACAGGTGAAATGAAGAGGTGACCATCCCTTATTATTCCATCTAACTCTCCACCTATAACTCAACTTAACTCGCCATCTATAACTCCACCTAACTCTCCACCTAACTCTCCATCTATAACCCCACTTAACTCTCCACCTATAACTCCACCTAACTCTCCACCTATAACTCCACTTAACTCGTCACCTATAGCTCCACTTAACTCGCCACCTATAACTCCACCTAACTTTCCACCTATAACTCCACCTAACTCTCCACTTATAACTCCACCTAACTCTCCACATATAACTCTACCTAACTCACCACCTATAAGTCCACATCTCTGATTCTATTTCTCCGTCTACACTATAACCCCTTCTCCAACTCTCCTCCACCTAACTTTCCATCTTCAAGTCCACATCGTTGTATTAGGGTCTACGGTACGTAGGAGGACTACTGGGCCTAGAAAGCAGGCTGTGAAGCCTATGCCCAGAGTCGGTCACAAAATATATATATATATATATATATATATATATATATATATATATATATATATATATATATATATATATATATATTCCTTTTTACCCTAACGTGGGTCAGAGTTTAGGTCTTTTGAGGTTTATTTCAATAGCCTGATTGCAGAATAAAACAGGCCTACAGCTCTGTCTTTTCCACAGCACTTCCTCGCTACTAGAAATATGTTCCAGTGCTAATCTACTGTTACTACTGAGCATCTGAGATGGAGAGACTTTATTTTTAATCCAAGTTAGATTAAAAAAGGCTATATTTAGCATTACCTGTTTCTGGCCAACTTCGTTTTTGTACCACTGTCAACGGTTTAATAATACCGAGAATTGTTTGGGTTATCCTTTTAAACATGTTGTCCCTTTCTCTCTCCGCACCATGCACATCAAAGCTTATATTACACGTAGACAGTTGTGCACAACTAAAGTCCCTTGACGAGGACTGCACAAGTGTCTTGATAAATAACCTGCGCCTGTGCTAAACGACCAAAGAAAATTTCCGAGATAATTTCTGACTCCCGTCCTACTTAATATAGCTAATGTTAGTAACTTTTTCCCTTCTTAGATTTATAGAACTGATTAGAATAGATATACCCTTTAGTAACCTCTGCTCTGCTTCGATTCCTTCAAAGATACATAAAATAATCTTTTAGCGACAGACACACACACACACACACACACACACACACACACACACACACACACACGTCATCTGGGTGCGATGTTAATAATTTTGCACTATGACTTGACAGCAGAAAAATCAACACAACAACCAGAAGCCACAAAATCATCCATGTGCAATGATGTGTTCGTGTATTTTATGCTTTGGACATTGTTTCAGTCTACTTCACCAGTTTTGGGATGTCTCACGAAGGTCAGGAATCCTTGAATCAGTTTGTGACGAGAAAGTTTATTGACATAATCATCGCGTCCATCTTAGCTACAGGTACTGAGATGATGCACTACAAAGATTTACATAACTTGTTTATTTACAGGGTTTAAACAGTCAGTGGTATCAGACAATTAGCAGTCACCACTCTACACTCAGCTAATATCTACCTGAAAAGAACTATTGTTAGGCTGTAGTTCTCATACAAGAAAATATGATGAGAGAGAGAGAGAGAGAGAGAGAGAGAGAGAGAGAGAGAGAGAGAGAGAGAGAGAGAGAGAGAGAGAGAGAGAGAGAGAACAGAGCGTTAATCACATTCTGGATGAAAGAAGTCGAACATGTTTGAGTGTATCTGCCGTTTGACTGTCTGCATGACAGTAAATGATGTCATTCTCTAATACTCATACGTATCGGGAGGTGGCCCACGTGTGTCATAGCCTTTGATGTTTGTCAGCCAGTCGATGCTCGTTTAATGTTCTGTTGTCATCTTTCTCTACTGAACATGGACACTGGAGTTAGGAGATGAATAAACTTAGTACTAATCCTAAATGAGCTCACAATATTTCTCAAGGTGTCACATCGACCTTACTCATATCTATATAGAGTCTAAACGTACACTGAACAGCGATGCTGCCTTTGCGTGTACTAGTTTTAAGATAATTACTAAACCATTTGCTTTGATGTTCCACTAAAGTTAAACATCTCCAGAGCAATGTGAGATGAAATCATCTGGAGTCAACTTTAGATGGATGAAGTTAACCGAAAATGCAAAAACTCATACAGAACAAATCTTTAATGAGATAGTCTTTCTCAGGACTGTGCCAAACTTTGCGATGTTAGTTAGTGGTATCACTTGAATTGTTCATAACGACAATTGCTCCTCTGCAGAAACAGTGCACATTATCCTTGATCAGTGCATTATGAAATTATCGATAAAACATGTTGAACATGGGAGGCATGGTGACTGCCATGGAACTTACTAAGCATTTGGCGGAATGTACCCAGCTGAAATCAAGCCATTTTAATTGTTGTTTTTATGCTGAACACTTTAAGACTCCCTTCACTTCTTGTCGATGTGCAGGACTTGGTTGGACATGAATGTCTTAAAAGTACATATAGTCTCTTTCTTGCAGCTATGGACCATCAATGTCACAAAGCCAAGAATGGAGGAATACTAAGATATGTGAATGATGATCTAACGTATTTCCATGGTGAAGCAGACACTGTTATATTCTACCACGACAAAGATGGATGTACTGAAGTGCCTTATATTGTTGTTCATTACCTATGATGCAGATGTTTTCCTGCTATTGGTTCACAATGAACCACAGCTTAACGCAACTCGCTGGAGTGATGCAAAATAAAACGCATACAAGACCAGGCATACTAGTCGAGTTGCCGCCCTTTTATTTTCCTTATGAGACCCTGCAGTATTAACTACTGTGAACATTTTTCACGAAAATGTGTTCTGTATAGTTAGGAAAGCCAAATTAGCTTGGTTGCTACTTGTGCGACATTGAACATTTCTCATTATTCATGATGGTTGCCGCTGCAGTCTTGAATGTTTAACTTTTGATCTCTATAATAAAGAGTATGATGTAATACCATTTTTAAAGGATTTTAGAGGGCAAGAAGTCCATTTCTGGAGTTATTTTTGGGATATGAGGTCAAAGTCAAGGTCAAATAAAAGGTCAAAGGTCAAATTTTACTATAAATCTGAAAAATCACCTCTACTGACTGAATATATGTCGTTTGTTAAATTCTTGTCATTTAGTGATATAACACTTTATTCCTCATTTCAGAGTTTCAAAGTACGACGAGCCAGTGCGATCAGCATCCCAGCATCAGTCCTGCGGTACCCCAGTCACAGTTGTCATGGCCGCTGGAGAGGGGAAGTGCCTCTTCAGTCCATGTACCACCAAGGGAACGTTACAGACATTCGAGACCGTAGCCATGCAGAGGATCGTCGCTACAAGCAAAGTGAAACGCAATAAGCTGGACAACCCTCTGTCAGGAAGTGGAAGTGATATTCAAACTCACAAATCATGTTACTGTTGCTATATATCGACGAGTAGAAACACTGAACAGAGAAAGTCTACGCTGACCGACATTGGTGTTTCCAAAAGGTTGTTGAAGTCCCACTGAAGTGACTTTGATTTCAAGTGAGGCTGTCTGTTGTATGGGAAAAAGTGTATGCCAAAAGATAGTAAGAACCCACACAGGTGGGTGCAGGTCAGTGTACAATTGTAGGCAAAGGTAGTGATATCACATTCAAGCCATGGTTGGAGAACCTCTGTGGTGAGAGACAGGACCAGTGGGCTAAGGAGGTAATGTCACAGCCAAAGTAGGCTGCAACACTGGACACGAACTGTCTTCTTGACACAGTACCTGAGGCTGCGAGGTGCATGGAGTACAGCTCCGATGTCATCCATGACTCCGTTGTGTTCTCAGCCACCGTCGAGATGACGGATCTCAGCGCTCCATCCACAGGTGGCATGATGGAGTGGTGGGTTATGGGAACACGGAACCTATTGTAACAGGGTACATGGTACCGTGCATCAGCAGCATGCAGATCAATGACCCTACTGAGTTTAGCCATTACCTCGTTAGCTCACTGGTTCTGTCTCTCATCACAGAGGTTCTTCAGCCGTTGCTTGAAAGTGATATATCATTACCCCTGTCTAAAGTTGTACACTGACCTGCACCCACCTGTGTGGGTTCTTACTGTCTTTTGGTTTACACTTTTTCCCATACAACAGACAGTCTTGCTTAAAATCAAAGTCACTACATTGGGACTTTAACAACCTTTTGGAAACACCAATGTTGGCCAGCGTAGACATTCTCTTTCTCTGTTCAGTAACATGAATTGTGAGTTATAATATCACTTCCTGATAGAGTTGTGTATAGTTCATCGCATTTTACTTTGCTTGTAGCGACGATCTTCTGCACGGCCGTGGCATCGATAATCTGTAACGCTCCCTTGGCGTTACACGTGCTGAAGAGGCACTTCCCCTCTCTTGCAGCCATGATGACAGTAGCGGCCTGGGGTACAGCAGGACTGATGCTGGGATGCTGATCAACCCAGCTCGTTGCACTTTAAAAAGAGGAAAAAAGTTGAAAACCACTAACCCTTGAGAAGCTAACGAACGATGTATATTCAGTCAACCCAGGTGATTTTTCTGATTTATATTTAAATTTTACCTTTGACCTCTGATTTGACTTTGGCTTCGACCCCGTGTCCAAATCATAACTCCAGAAATGGACTTCTCGTCCTGTAAAACCTCTAAAAAATGGTATTACACGACCCTCTGTTTCATCGAGATCAAAAGTCGAACATTCACGATGGCAGCGACCCCCGTCTTGAATTCTTAGAAATGCTCAACATCCACAAGTAGCAACCAAGCTAATTTGGCTCTTCTAACTATATAGACATATTTCCGTGGAAAAGGTTCGCATTAGTTAACACTGAAGGGTTAACATTTTTGGCAACTCGATTATACAGATCATATTGACATAAATTTCATCATCTTGGAAACCTGTTCTGCCTGATCTGTGTCCTGTGCCTTCACGGGTTATGACTACAAGTACATTGTGGGTGCAATACGCAAGAGGAAACTGACAACACAAGAAAAAACATTGAAACATAATTGTCCATATCTGCCTTCCTTGAGCTGTGAAAGAATTTGATAGTGTAATATAATACTGCCGCAGTGTGTGTGTGTGTGTGTGTGTGTGTGTGTGTGTGTGTGTGTGTGTGTGTGTTCAGCCTCCTAACCAAAAAAAGAACAATAATATCAAGGACCTGTTGACTATCTTCCAGAAACTTTATGGACCTCAAAACTCTAGAACCATTTCCGACGAAGTCAGGTATCAAAGCCGTCTCATACCATGAACGTTTTAAATATTGTAATCGATATACTGTATAATATACTAAACACGCTTTGCTACAATCATGTTTTCACAGAATGAAAAGCTACTGTCCTGGCAACACCGTCGCGATCTCTGTTTTAATATGGCTGATGGCCTTGACCCCATTATACTGACTCCCTTCATTCCCAGATTTATCACTGTTGTGAAATGTCATTCACTTCTAGTATAAAGTAAGACACTTTTCTGAAGCATCTTTATATATATATATATATATATATATATATATATATATATATATATATATATATATATATATATATATATATATATATATATATATACAGTCTTATCCTTGCAGTGTACAATGTATCTGTTAGTTTTCCATGTTCAAAACTGCTTAAATCTGAAAGTAACTTCCTCATTCTGTATATTCTCCCTCTTACGACCTCCAGTGTTTTCAGTGCACTGTAGCTAGTCACATCGAATGTAGTTGGAGTGAAATAAGGTAAAAAAAATCCAAGATAATTGCACGGTTTCACTAGATGTACTGTTGGTTCATTCGAAAAGTGCAACATTTGTCATGCAAGGAAAATGTATATACACCTAAGTTAATGCCATATTATATGCCATTGAAAGGCTACATGAAAAGCTATAATGCCGTGAATAACACTAAAAATCAGAGTACACGTATCTTTTCTCATGAACTGGATATTGCGTTCTGTTCTAAAACAAAAATAATTTATACCGAATGCGTTTTCCGGATTTGAGGAACCCGTCAATTTTCAAGCTGTAAGTACACATGAGCACACACAGTTTCTACACGTGTGCTTTCATTAGCCGCTCCGTCAAAGCTGTGATTGTTATTTGATGGTGGGCGGGTAGATTATTTTATCAGAATATGACATACTTTCATCAGGGGCGCTTCAGTGTCTTAGGCGTTGGATGTTATTGGTGGATGAATTTTAATCTTCCCCTATGATAATTTTTTTTTACCATATTATTGTTACTGTCCTACCTTTATATGCAGATTTTGAGAGACTCCTCAAAGTGCAAGTTTTTAATGACGGCTACTTTACATTATATCTACCCCACCCACATTGGAAAATTTGTCCTGAGCTGAATAATATCGTCTGGAATAGGAAGAAGAAACAGAAATGATGTCATTCTTCTAAAGAAAAACAAATATTGTACTTTTTCCAGTGTATTAATATGATGCCTGTTTTACTGTATTTTTGTTAAGGTTGCACATGTGTATCCTGCTTAGGAGACACCCCTCGCGAGCAAGGAAGAGAATACAGTCACTAGTAACACCATCAAATAAACTGACATCTGTTTTCTCTTGTTTCTGTTACGCCCAGTGGTTTTTATTTAACTTTGGGACCAGCAGTTAGTAATATGGGTAAAAAGAACACAAATGTACGTCCTCTCGAGTGTAAATAAAGGTATAATGCCGCCAAGAGGAGTAGACTGGTCACTGTAGCAGATCACGATAGCCTAGCCACAGCTACAATTACTTTTGTGTTTCGATGTTCATCTCCGGCTCAATATTACGAACACAGGGATAATAATGGACTAGTTACAGACCTCCTCTCTAATGAAAAAAAAAAAAATGAAAATAGGACTAATAACGGAATGGCTTTTACTGTCATGTGGGGTAGATTCTATCTATCTATCTATCTATTGCCAGACGCCTCAATCCCGTTTGGGGTGGCCACAAACAAATCGCCTCCACGTCGTCCTGTCCCCCGCCATTTCACTGCCCTGCTCCCAACTCACACACCCCTCTCTCATATACCTCTCCACCTCATCCCTTCATCTCATCCACAGCCTCCCCCTCCCTCTTCCCCCCTCCACCTCACTCACATACACTCTCTTCGTCAGTCTTTCACCCTCCATCCTCTCCACATGGCCAAACCACCTCAGTGTGTTCCTCATAACACTTCCTATCACATCCACATCCACACCACAACGCTCCTTTATATCCTCATTCGTCAGCCTGTCTCTCCATGTGACTCCACAGGCTCCTCTTAAATAACTCATTTCCACTGCTCTCACTCTTGACTTGTGTCCTTCTAACAAGGCCCAAGCTTCTCTTCCATACGTTAGAGTTGGTATCACAATACTGTCATGTAGTAACTTTTTCACTTCCATGCTCACTTCCCTGTTTCTTATCACTGCTTTCAAAGAACCAGCAACCTTTCTTCCCTGCTGTACCCTGTCAAGCACTTCACCCTCCAAACCTCCATCCTTACTCATCACACTACCCAAGTACTTAAACGTACTCACATTTTCCAATTCCTCACCATCCAACCTCGCTGTACATTCACTGACTTCACCTCTCTCAAAGACCATCACTTTACTCTTCCCTACATTCACCTTTAGATTCCGTTTCTTGCACACTCTCCCAAACTCATCCACCAAGCCTTGCAGCTCCCCTTCGTCTTCACTCAACAACACAGTATCATCTGCAAACAACAGTACAGGGAATTTCCAAACACTATCCTCTCTCACCAGGGCCACTCCAACATCCACTGCCCTACCTTGTACCTCTTTTATTACCCCATCCATGAACAGATTGAACAACCATGGAGACATGACACATCCCCGTTTCAATCCAACTTCCAAAGAGAAAAATTCACTTAGTTCACCATCCACACGCACTGCAGCCTTAGCACCATCATACATACTCTTCACAGCATTCAACAACTTTCCATCTACTCCATATATTCTTAACACTTTCCACAATCCTTGTCTATCCACCCTTTCATATGCTTTCTCCAAATCCATGAAAGCCGCATACAACTTCTTTCCCTTCTCTAGAAACTTTTCCACTAAAGATCTAAGAATGAATATCTGATCTACACAACCTCTTCCCTTCCTAAAGCCTCCCTGTTCTTCTCCAACTAATTCCTCTGTTCTTTCTCTAACTCTATCAATAAGTATCCTACCATAAACTTTTCTTATTATACTAAGAAGACAAATGCCCCTATGACTACCACACACTCCTTTTTCCCCTTTTCCTTTGTACAAGGGAATAATTATACCTGACTTCCAATCCTCCGGGACTCTACCTTCCTCCCAGGCCAATCTGCACATCTTCCACATCCATTCTACTACTATCTCTCCCCCATGCTTCAGCATTTCACCACACACTCCATCAATTCCTGGGGCTTTCCCCAATTTAACTTTCTTCATTGCTTCCACAACTTCTTTCCTACTGATTTCTTCCTGTCTTCTCACCTCCCTCCTTCTCCCAGCCACTTATACTCACATTACTTCCATCCTGTATGTTCAACAATTCCTTAAAGTGTTCTCTCCATCTGCTCACTTTTTCTCCCTTCTCCACTAGTAATCTACCATTTTTATCTTTCGCTCCCCTGCTAACCTCACTTCCACCCTGTCTTACTCTCTTCACCTCTTTCCAGAACATCTTCTTACAGTCCCTCCACTTTACACTCAAAATCCTTCCAAATTCCTCATCCACTCTCTTCTTACTCTCCCTTACTAATCTTTTCACCTTTCTCTTTCTTTCTACATATAACTCTCTCTTCCGCCTCTCAACTTCTTCCACGCCCCAATTTCTCATCCATTCATTGTATGCTTTCTTCTTTTGTGCCACAGCCTGTCTCACCTCTTCAGTCCACCACGCTGTTCCTTGCACCCCCCTCCGTCTTCTCTTCCTCCCACACACCACATCACATGCTGCACATATTTCTTCTGTAAATATCCTGCACACACCTTCCACGTCCCCGATCTGCTCCAATTCATATTTGCCCAATCGTTCCTCCACTTCTCTCTTATACTCTGCCTTTTTCTCATCCTCTTGTAACCTTTCCACTCTCCTTGCAACTACTCCTTCCTCTCGTCTTTCCCTTCTTCTATTCCTCCATCTTACTTGTATCCTAATTCTGGCCACCACCAAGTAGTGGTCAGAAAGTCCACTCCCCCAACCTCTATAAGCTCTTGCATCCATTACACATCTTCGCATCCTTTCATCCACACACACATAATCAATCATTGCCTTCCTTTCATTCAGTTCACCACCCACCCTTTGAAAAACAGGAGGGTTACTCCGAGCGGAATAACCATAAGTTTGAACATGACATTGCCAAATTTCTTAAAGTATATTACGAAATCATGTTTTTCATGGAAATACTTGTATTATACCATTTATGTGCGAAAATTATTGGATATATTTTAGTATAAATGAGTCTTTTTATATATAATTATTAGTCTGCCGAAAATAGGGGGGTACGTCCCCACGTCCCCTCTCCCAAATCCGTGTTTAGTTATTATTTAATGTTCATTTCTGAAAAAAAAAAAAACAACTAAAAACCAGGATAAAAGTGGATGATTATTACCGTTTTTATTCCATGACGTTCCTCTCTGACCAAAAACAAATATGCAACAAGAAAGTAACTCTGTGTTTTCTGACGCTGGAGCACCACAGTTAGGGTCTGCTGGCATATGAATGAACATAACGTAGAGGAGACCCGTGATTGTGAAAGGGCTGGTAAAGGGCTGTTTCTGATCTCAAGTTTGAAAAGTCCTTTCTGAACAAAAGAAACTCGAGAGTTGATGGATAAATTAAAACACACACCGTGCCAATAAAGTTAATTACCCAATGTTCTGGTCTGCCTCGCTGTCATATTAATAAAACTGGGTGAATAAGCGTCTGAGTGTGTGTCTGCCCACATTCCATCCCCTCGGATTTCGACGTGCCATACACCAAAAGAGGGGGAACGGGGAGCTGACAGCGATGATGTAAATTGTAATTAAGTGCAATCAGTTGCGTTGTCGCTTTTATGCCAGACATTAGAAACCCTCTGCAGGTCATTTCGTTCGACGGAATGAGCTATTTCGCACGAACATGTTCGGTATGTCAGAGCAGGTCCATCTCTCTCTCTCTCTCTCTCTCTCTCTCTCTCTCTCGCTGTATTTGTGTGTGTGTGTGTGTGTGTGTGTGTGTGTGTGTGTGTGTGTGTGTGTGTGTGTGTGTGTGTGTGTGTGTGTGTGTGTGTGTGTGTGTGTGTGTGTGCTTAAATTCCTCCTTGGCTGTTTGATTAATTTGAATGAAACTTCCCAGGTGAGTTCGTCTTGATACTTGGAAGGTTTTCTATTATAATTTTGCAACCAGGATTTTTCGGGGGTCAACCCTTCTCACCAAATTAAAAACTCTCAGAAACAGCAAAAGGTGGTCAGATATGACTTTGATATTTCATTACATGTTGTACAATGGAATCCTATCCGTAATGCGATATTTTCGGGGCGTGATCCCCCAGTACTTCTTGGGGGGCCAGCCCCCTCCCAAAAATACGATCAGTCAGAAGCAGAAACGAGTGAAAGTGAGCATATGGATTTCAACGTAATTTTTCAGATCAGTTCATCTGGTTTCTTGGTAATATCTTCAACTATATAAAGTTTTCCACCATTACTCGTATTTTAAAGCTTGGGGCAGCCCAACTCATTAAAAAAAAAAAAAAAAATCTCAGGAGTTGTGAAAGGAGGGCAGATATGGTTTTGATATTTTAGTACAAGATGTACAATGGACACTCATCGATAAAGCGATACTTGGGGAGTGTAAACTCTCCAATAATTCTTTCGAGATCAACCCATCCCCAAAATAAAAACTATCAGAAATTGGAGAAAAATGTGAATAAAACTTCTCAGGTGAGTTTGTCTGGTCATCCAAAGGTCATCCACTATCCACAGATTTCCAACCATGATATTTAGGGAGGGCCAATCCTCTCACTAAATTTACTGTTCTCAAAAATAGAAAAAGGATGCCAGGTATGGCTTTGCTATCGTAGTGCGTGTTGTGCAATGGTCTCTCTTCCGTTGTGGGATATTTATGGAGCGTGACCCTCACAGTGATTTTGTTGGGGATCAGCCCCCCCCAAAAAAAAAAAATAATAATAATAATAATAATAATAGACTGGGGAATGTGAGCACATGGATTTACAAAAGATCGGCATACATATTGCAGGATTGTGTATGCAGTTTCCATGTTTTCTCTGAATGCACAGGAAGAAACTGCACATCTACTTTATTTCCTGGAACGCAAGACGGCTTTATTCAGTGGATAAGAATCCACACAAGTCAAAGTGATGCACCTTCACTACGATGATCTCTAATTTTGGCAAATGTCAGACAATTTTTTTTTCATTTTCGAGGAGAACTATCGGTGGTTAGGGACTATAAAACCTTTGCATTACTCTCCTCGCTGTGACAGGAGTTCCCAGTGCAGAAAATAACACCTGGTGAGCCAAAATAGAAGGAAAAAACGTTATTATACTAAAGGGATCATCGGCAATAATTGACGAATCTCTTCCTTGGGTTCAAGAGAGTATTTTGGCGGTACCATGGACAACATAGATTTCTTCTCTCTCTCTCTCTCTCTCTCTCTCTCTCTCTCTCTCTCTCTCTCTCTCTCTCTCTCTCTCTCTCTATCTATCTTAGGAGGGAAGAGGCTATCTGAGAGTGTTCTGGATTCCCTCCAAAATAGGCAGTAGTATAGCTGAAGCATATGCCACTGAGCCAGAATAGGATTCAAACGGTGGTATTGTGAACAGGAACTTAAGGAAAGATGTGTGTAGTCTAGTATATCACTTGAAATATCCCAGCTACCTCAGCCCATTCCTAAATTTATTAATTAGGCGTTCCATATCATCTATCTCTCTCTCTCTCTCTCTCTCTCTCTCTCTCTCTCTCTCTCTCTCTCTCTCTCTCTATATATATATATATATATATATTAAATAGCTGGACATCGGAAGGAAAAACAAATGAATAAAAAAAATAATCCGTACACCCGATTACTGGTGTCCTCCATTCATAAAATGTCTGTATCGGTTGGACTTGCATCGCTATAGGTTGAAGTTTAGGGGAAACAACTCTGGGGAAGAGAGTGCCAAAGAGATGCAGTTCGGGGAATAAAAGATGTCTGACAGGCTGAAGTTCTGCAAAATGGCAGTGTGACATTCCAGTCATGAGCGCTAACAGATGCCCATGTAGCACAGGGCAAGGCATAGAGAGGTGGCACAATGGATGCAACTTCATTTGAGCATTTGCCGTAAAATTATCTGTAAAATAATGCAAGGGAGGCAACATTCCTTCTTACCTGTAGGGAAGGTAGTTTATTGGTTACAATTCTAAAAGTTTTGTTCTGAATTTTGTCCAGTTGTAATGCAACCTCTCCACATCCACTCCATAAGGGTGAACAATATTCCAGCTGAGAGCGCACATGACGCTTATAAACTACAGCCAACTGCCTGTCATGAAGAGCTACGAAATCTGTATAATAATCCAAGTTTCCTTGAGGCGGTTTTAGCAAGTGATCTGACATGAGAGGTCCAGCTGAGGTCACTGTCAAGTGAAACACCGAAAATTTCAATACTTTTGGAGACAGGAATATTAGTAGCACTGAAAGTAATATCGGAATCTGATAAAATCTGTCTATTAGTAAATCATATATAGTAGATTTTACTAGCATTAAATGTGACAAGGTTATTTTGTCCCCATTCAGTGATCCTAGATAAGTCTTGATTTATGGAGATGCCTGTACTGAACTATGAGTTAGAAACGTTAAACTTTGTGAATGTGTGATTAAGTGTGAATGAACTGTGAAGTGTTGAGTCATCTGCATGTGAATGGATGGGATTATGAATGAGATATGAGATAATTAATATGAATTAGGAATAGGGTTGGAGCAGAAACTGATCCTTTGTGGTACGCCAGCATTAACTGAGTGGAAATTGGAATATACATCACTCACTTTTACTCTTATCTTTCTGTCGCTGAGATATGAGGAAATCAGAGAAACAAAAGACGTTAGTCCATAGCACGGAAGTTTGGATAGCAGGGAATGGTGTGTATTAGGGGGTTTCAAAATTTTGAATTTTGTGCTCGGTGAATGCACACATGCTGAGTCCTATTTCACGAGCACTGACTTCATGTAAAATATGAGCACAACTCCCTGAAATGATAATGAAAACCAGGAAGAAGTGTGAAGTGTGGATGATGGGACAGGTGCTGGAGGAGGGCTTTTCTGGCAAACAGCTTCCAACTAACAGTGATTTCCTGAAGCGGCTCTTTTATCACATCAAGTTGGATTCGCATTAGGGGGAAATAATTGTCGTTTGCGAGAAAATCTCCCTAGTCACATCCCACAAGCCTTACATCATCTCGCAGGTCAAGAAACTTTACAAGAAGCACGAGGGACTGGTCAGTAGCCAAACTAGACAAACTCGTACCCAAGAGCAAAATGAAGCCTATTTTGTCACCAGCTTGAAAAGGCTCTTCGACGTGGTTCACTCAGAGGTGGAAATGAAGGAGAAAATACAGGAGGATAAGGACTTCCTCAGGGATCAAAGGAACGCTCAGAGGATGGTGATGGGCCCAGAGGACAAGGAGTTTTCGAGGAAGGTGAAAGTCCGAGAGAACAGCAAGGAGAGGATGGAGCAGCATCGCAAGCAATCCAAGGAAGAATCAAAGCAGTTGACCGAGGTCGTGAATCTCGACCCATATAAGAATTCTGGTTCAGGAGGCAGCTAAGAGTCTTTGGACAATGAAGTCATTTACAGAGCATGCACATCGTCAGCACTGCCATCCTAGGCGTGGAAGCTTGACCCAGGCATCGTTGCCCTGGACAAAAAGTACTTCTCAGCTTTGGACAACACTGGAACATCCGCGTGAGAGGCCATGCACATCATGGCACCTGCACTCTCAGCCGCGGGGGTTCAAATTGAAGAGCTGACTCTCTCGGCGTCCTGTATCTACAGATCTCGGCGGTTAACTCGGCAGCAGATTGGGGATGACGTTAAAGCCGGTTTTCAACCAAAGACCCCCTTCATCATCACTTCGATAGCAAGCTTCTTGCACACTCGGATGGGAGGATGGCCAGTCGACTGCCCATCACAGAGACTGGTGCAGGTCAAATTGAAAAATACTGGCTGTCCTGAAACTAAGTTCTGGGATGGGGGAGGCAATGGGAAGAGGGTTATTGGACGTCCTGAGGCAGTGGTCGCAAGTAGAGGACTGGGTGGCTGGCCTCTGCTTTGATGCCACCGAAGACAATATAGGTATCCACAGCAGGGCTTGCATTTTCATCGATAACGCCACTGGGGAACCGCTCCTCCTCATGGCATGCTGCCACCATATCCACAAGTTCCTCTTTGCTGGGGTCTTTGATGGGTTCTTCTCCTCCTCTGGCATGGAAATCCCCCTATTTGGCCGGTTCAAGGATTGCTGGGATATCATCGATCAGTGGGTTTTCAAACTGTACGGAGCTCAGGTTGATCGTTCCGATCCACAACCCTTAGGTCAATGGATCTTGAAACACCGAGACGAGCTGGCTTCCTTCATTGCTGCCAAACTCCAGGAGGGCCACAACTGCGATGACTACAGGGAATCTCTCAACCTTTCACTCAGTTTCCTGGGTCACACACTCCTCAAAACGAGGAAGCACTCTGAGAGCAGATTTCACCATCCAGGACCATACAAAAGGGCCAGATGGATGATGTGGGGAATCTATTTGCTGAAGATTTACCTGTTCCAGGACCAATTCTCTCTCAACCCTCAAAAGGAACGAACCCTGAAATGGATAAACATCTTCTCGGTCACTGTGTACCTTCGAGCTTGGTACTCGTTGCCAATTGAAACTCTCTCCAAGACACTACATATCTACAAGAACCAGGTTGACAAGGAAGTGGGGGGTACAGCCCTTAAAAAACCTCAGAACCATTGCTGGTACCTGAGTGAGATTCTCACAGGCTTTGGCTTTCTCTTGAACCTCGTGCCTGAGGATGTAAAAGCTCAGATACTCCTCAACTTTCTCCAGAAGCCTCCTTGAAAGGTGAGGGAGAGTAAGGTGGATCCCCAAGTGTTGCGAGACCCCTCAGACATGAAGACTGCTGATTTTGTCATGATCTGGACACAAAACTTCTTCAAGTAAAGATGGAAGTTCCCAGGAAGCTCGAGGACATCAAGGAGCACCACGGCCGGGTCATGGCAGTCAGTATAGTCAGTGATTGCGTTGAATACGAAGTCAAGCTGGCAACTGACTTTAATGAGAAGCTCACGAGGAGCAAGGAGAAGAGACAGCTGGCCCTCCTGATCATCGCCAAAGACAGGAAGGTTCCACCAACTATCACCTAATTGCTTTAACATCCTTTATTTCAAAAGTTTTTGAGTCTATTCTAAACAAATAATTATTAATGCATCTTTCCTGTCACAAACTTCTTTCCGATCATCAGTATGGGTTCCACCAGGGATGCTCCACTGGCAGTCTTCTCACCTACCTTTCAGACTCCTGGTCATCCACTTTTCTAGACTTTGGCGAAAGCTTTGTCATTGCACTTGACATCTCAAAGGCTTTCGATAGAGTCTGGCATAAATCTTTAATTACCATTCCTATCCTTCTCTCTGTGCCCTTATTTCTAGCTTCCTTTCTGGTCGTTCTATAGCTGTTGTTGTAGACGGCCACCATTCTTTTCCTAGAGCTATCAATAGTGGTGTTCCTCAGGGCTCTGTCCTATCACCAAATCTCTTTTGTTCATCAATGACCTTCTAAGCTGTAGATCTAACTCTATCCACTCATACACTGATGACTCCATCTTTCACCTTTCCATTCGGTTCCCACAGCGTCCATCTCAGCAGTTACTTCAACAAACCAGGGATGAGGCAATGGCACACCTAATGTCTGACATTGCTTATAACTGTGATTAGAGTAAAAGTAATTTTGTTTTTAATGTATCAAAAACTCAGTTCTTACATCTATCAACCCAACAAAATCATCCACAGGAATACTCTCTAATTTTTAACAATATCCAACTTAATCCTGCATCATCCTTAACCCGCCCCGTCACAGAGACGTGAATTCACGTCCTCACATGATGTGCACTCATATCCCGGAGACGCAAAATAACGCGGCAACATTGCAAGGTCCCTAATTTGCACAATTTTCAATTTTCGCGAGTGATTTCACGAGTGATTTTTGGCATGTATACACAGGACACCTTCCTCTATTCCTCTACAAGATCCCAAGCAGGGACAATGCCTTACACCGCATAACCTCTCTCACCCCCTCTGCACGCCATTGTCTTGGCAATTCACCTTTTACCAGTGACCTGGCCAATAAAGACATTCAGGGCCAGAGTGATTCCCCAATCGATGACAATGTGGAGGACAAAGTTTACATAGCATTAGAGGAAGAAACAGTCAGAAATGATGATCAGGTAATGTGGGGAAAAAAGGTCATGAATGGTGATGAGTTAGTGAGTGAAACAATGCTTATAATGCCTATATTACTGTTTGAAAACCAATATGCTCTTGTACTACATATAAATTCGTACCGAGTAAATAAATAAATACTGTTTATGAGTGGATAAAATAGTTACCCTCCCATAGAACTCGTTTTCTTTGGTGCCAGCCTGTTAGAAAACCCAGTCAGGTAAGGAGGTACTCGTACCTGGATCGAGTATTTTAAACCTCAGGTGAGCGATTTCTCTATGAATTTTCGATGTTTCTCACCAAAAGCGAATGTTTGAGCCTAAAAAAAAAAAAGGTCCAAAAATGTCGGGACTGGGGCGTACCACTGCCCAGAAAACGTCGCGATGGGGTGGGTTAAACATACTTGGGGTTTCATTCTCTTGGCATTTATCTTGGAAAGAATATGTTACCTATCTGCTTCCAAGAGATTAGGTGTGCTAAGCCAACTCCATGCCTTCTTTATCCCTACACAGACTTTATACACGGGTTTTATTCGCTCCTGTGTAGAGTACAACTCGCATGTGTGGGGAGGCTCCCCATATATAGCTCTTCTCAACAAGGTGGAGTCAAATGCTTTTCGTCTCCTCAACTCTCCTCCTCTTACTAGCTCCCTTCAACCTCTATACCTTCGCCGTACTGTTGCATCTTTATCTCTTTTCTGTTACTACTTCATGGTCACTGCTCATCTGAACTATCTGCTTACATTCCTTCCCTACTTTGGCGGGCGTGTAGCACCCGTCTAGCAACAAACTCTCATCCCTTTTTGTCCAACTCTCTAATGCAAGACTTAACCGCTACTCCCAGTCCTTCGTGTATGCAACAGGTCAACTCTGGAACTGTCTCCCTCTGTCTGTATTTCCTACTGCCTATGATCTCCAGTCTTTCAAATGCAGTGTGTCCAGGCATCTCAAAATGAGCAGCTCTTGAATTTGGCTCCCTTATATTGTTTGTTTGTTTGTTTTTGTTCCTGGAGGGAACAATTTATATGCTCCTGGCTTTTGGTTTCTTCTTCCTTGCATTAAAAAAAAAAAAATCTTCAAGTCTCCTGCTGTATTGGTCGTTTTGTCAGAAAATGTCTTCATTTTCTTGAGTTGATTTAGTAGCTGCCCTCATGAGCCCTTTGTATAAGAAGAGACACCGTTTGCGGAGTGACTTATTTTCATTCTAATAAAAAGTAACTTCGTCTATTTACTTTTCTTTCCAAACAGAAGCAAATAAATGTGTCTGCATTCATCGAAATCAAGTTTGAAAAAGACATCTATGATCATGAAACGGCCTAATATATATATATATATATATATATATATATATATATATATATATATATTGAATTTAGGTTATGTGGTGTCAGACACATTGTGGATTAAATGCACCCACGGACCAAAGAGGTGACAAATTCTCATCATTTTTGCCATTTTCCAACCATCTTTTAAGCTTAGGAAAGACCTGTCTTTCTAAAGGAGGTAAAAATACTCCATTAATCCAAACCAAGGATGTCGATATCTCGGACTCTCACTTGCTTCTCTCAAAACACATTTACAGGTAAGGGAGAACAACGGAGTGAAATGACTGAAGGAAGAGAAAAGTATCAGTGAGCCCTTTTAATCATATTATTTTTTTATGGTAATGCCCCCATAATACCACTCTGTGTATTTTGTACTAATGGCCGTGGGGTATGCAAGTAAATAATCCGGAGGAGAAAGATTGCGTTCAAAAACAGGTAATAGTGAACATATCTTTTAGTAATCATACTTATCCAGTGTGCAGAATATTTAACTGCAACTTAGAAGGTCAGTGGGTTAATCCTGCCTTAGAGATCTTAAAATATTCCCTTAAAATTCAGGGGAAAATAGTTACAGTTCTTCGTATACAAAGAGAAAAGAAATGTAATGTCCTAAATGTTTAGCATTCACCGAGTAAACTCTAACTGACGCTAACGACGAACAAAACATCAAATACAGCCTGAAGCGTAACCTTCAGGGAATTACTGAAAATTTGTGCCGTCCCTCCCCTGCCAGCCTATCCTTCACAGGGGTCGAGAGAATAATGGCCGTGAGGACGGTGGTGGTGTGGGTCTCCAATGGGTGGCAGCGAAGGCAGATATTGAAAGATTTCACACACACACACACACACACACACACACACACACACACACACACACACTCCCTCTTCTTACCCATGTAGTTCCATGAGGATCATAATATTAATTGTTAGAGTATTGATGTCATGGGCTGTATGCTTTACTTCCTCTATCTCGCTCATCAACAGACCAGTTTTGTAGGTAAGTGCGAACAGGTGTGCTGGGGGTTAGGGGCATAGGCATGTTATACCCCTGCCCACATACTGGGATTTGCATTACACATCTATGAACATTTATTTACGATTAAGTGGTTAATATTCAGACCGTTAATAAATTTTATATCAACCTACATCTATCTATCTATCTATCTATCTATACCCTCGTCTATCTATCTATCTATCTATCTATACCCTCTGTCTATCTATCTATCTATATAAAATATACAATATAAATAAATATAAATATATAATTGTAGTTTCTTTCTCTCTCTCTCTCTCTCTACGGTCTATTTATATATATATATATATATATATATATATATATATATATATATATATATATATATATATATATATATATATGCACCAACTTCTCAAAGCCCAGATGAAGAAATAGAAATATACTATGATGACATCTCACAGATTATTGAAGAAGAAAAGACAACATATACTATACTCATGGAAGACTTCAATGCAAAATTTGGAAAGTCGAAAAATGAAGAAACATGTATGGGAAAATTTAGAGTAGGAGAAAGTAATGAAAGAGGAGAAATGCTGGTAAATTATGCTGAAATGTTTAACATGAGGCTAATCAACACATTCTTCTAAAAAATTTAAATGTGTGTTTTACCAATGCTTAGATTAAGCAGATTTCCTTAATTTTCTGTTATATCACGGAGTGTCAAGAGATTTAAAGGAATTGTTCGAATGCTGACCTTGACTTGGACTGTTATAATACTTTGTTGACTCATATCTCTATCTTCCTACGAAAGTTTCATTGTTGTTAAGTATCTAACGGATTTCTTATTGCTTTTGACGATTGTATTGCCGACAAACTAAGTATCACATCAGATAATAAAGAGAGTATCGGTTTAAGCAACAACGAAATCGAACAAACACCTCCAGCCAATCAGAATCTCGGCAGGAACAGTGTTGCCATACATGCCTGGCCAGATTAATTGGTATGAGGTATAGGAAAGCAACAAATTACGTCACTGAAAGAAAAAAAACGATGAAATCATTAAATGCAGAGATAAGATGGTGAAGAGAGCTGAAGAATTTTAAAAAGAACTTTATGCATCAAAGACAGTAGTACCAATAGCTAACTTTTCAGTTGACACAAGTGAAATACCTGAGGTAACACCATACGAAGTAAATATTTCAATTAAAAATATGAAAAGAGGGAAAGCTCCGGGAAAAGATGGAATAGTAACGGATTTACTGTTGGATGCAGGAGTAGAAGTACAAAATAGGCTTGCTCACTTATTTACCCACTGTATAAAACAGAAGAAATTTCCAATACATGGTTTAATGTAATAGTTATTTTACTCTACAAAAAAAGGTGACTCAAAAGATCTTAGTAATTATCGACCCATTAGCTTATTATCAGTCATTTACAAGTTCTTCACTAAAGTCCTTACGAACAGAATAACAACAATTTTGGAGGAAAACAAACCTCATGAACAGGCATGATTCCGATGCGGGTATTCGACCATTGATCATCTACATACAATGAATCAGCTAATTGAGAAAACTACAGAATATAATAAACCACTGTGCTTAGGTTTTGTTGATTACGAAAATGCTTTTCATTCAGTGAAGGACATAGTAATTATAAATTCATTGCGAGAACAAGGAGTTAGTGAGAACATTGTAAAACTGCTCGAAAACATATATAAAGAGGGAACTGCTACAGTTAAATTACATAAGGACTCAGAAAAAATTAAGACTGAGAAGGGCGTGCGTCAGGGAGATACAATTTCACCAAAATTATTTACAGCATGCCTAGAAAGCATTTTCAGAAACCTAGACTGGGAAAACAAAGGAGTGAACATAGATGGAGAAAAGCTAAACCATTTAAGAGATGCAGATGACATTGTCCTAATCTCAGAAACAGCGCAGGCATTGCAAGAAATGTTAAATGACCTGAACAGAGAAAGTCTGAAAATAGGACTGAAGATGAACCGGAGTAAAACTAAAGTAAAGTTTAATCCACAAACACCAAAGAGCGTCATCAGAGTAAGCGATGAAATTCTTGAAGAAGTTGAGGAGTACAACTATTTTGGACAAATACTAAAATCAACGAAAGATCATGCTAGCGAAATAAAAAGACGCATTACAATTGGATGGAAGCTTTCGGTAAACTCTATGAAAAGTAGCTTGTCAGTTTGTATGAAACGAAAAGTACATAACGAATGTATAATTCCATCTATAACGTATGGTTGTGAGACCTGGAAGCTAACAAAATCATTGGAAAATAAATTAATCCGTTCTCAGAAAGCAATGGATAGGTCAATGTTAGGAACATCTTTAAGAGACAGGAAAAGATCAACTTGGGTGAGAGAGCAGACTAAAGTCAAATAGAAGTTATAAAAGAACACAATTGGAGGTGGGTAGGCTATATAGTAAGAATAAGGGATAACCGATGGAGCAAAAGGCTGACTGATTGGACACCAAAAGATTTTAAGAGTAGCAGAAAAAGGCCAGACAGGAGATGGAGAGATGAGATAGAGAAATTTGCAGGGAAAACGTGGCAAAGATTGGCTCAGTCAAGGAAATCATGGAAAAGGTTGTGGGAGGCCTTTGTTCAGCAGTGGACTTGTTATGGCTGATGATTATATATATATATATATATATATATATATATATATATATATATATATATATATATATTGTTACATAGCCTATGATTTCATCATCCTTTGTGTAATTCTAACGTACAGTATGCTGCATGTTTGATCACGAGCGTGTTCTACCTCACTCCCCCCTTCTACCCTTATAGTAGAGTAAGTCGTTCTTTCTGCTGTTCCGAGCAGGAGTGTCAACTCTTTGTCCCCTATAGCTTCATTTGCGCGTCCTTCTTACAAGTTGTATCAGGCTCTGCCGGCCCCTATATAATGAGCTCAGTCTCTGCATTAATTGCCACTTAGATCTACTCCTCATTTTGTTCACATCTCTGTCCTCCCCTGTACTGTACAGTTGTTATTTTTGTGAGTGCTCAGGAAGTCTCCAACCATCTAGCAGCTGTGTAATTTCAGTATAAGTGTTATTACATTTTTCTTGTACTGTATAGCATAAGGTGTTAATTCGTAGGCCTAGTGAGGTTTTTGTGATTCATGTGTTTTTGGTGTCAGCCAGTAGTAATATTTTGTATCTGTAATAATATATCTTGCATTCACTGAGCATTATCCGGTTTTCTCATTTTATCAGGGCTGACTTAGATAAATTTACACTTGCTAATTTCGTGTTAATAGAGGCTATTGCAGTTAACCATATATTTAACCTGTTTTTTGCCATTACATTATCCTTATGAGTTCTGAATGTTTAGTTGTTAGTTTGAGCATTAAACTTTAACTTGTAATTTTACCTAACTCTTTTGTTTTGAACCTGGAACTTTACGGGACAGTAGTGATTTTTAGTATTCTCACTTAAAGTGTACATTATCTTTCTTTGTTCCGTAACAATATATATATATATATATATATATATATATATATATATATATATATATATATTATATATATATATATATATATATATATATATATATATATATATATATATATATATATATATATATATATAGATAGATAGATAGATAGATATAATTATCATCAACAGCCATTGCAAATCCACTGTCAAAGAAAGGGCTCCCCCAACCTTCTCCACGATTTCCCTGACTAAGCCAATCTCTGCCACGTTTTGCCTGCAGACTTCTCTATCTCATCTCCCCACGATCTGTTTGGCCTTTTTCTGCAACACTTACAATCTTGTGGGCCCGTACTTATAAAGCACTAAGACTTGGTCATAAAGCGAGAGTCTCTTCTAAACACTCAGGAACGAATCATAACTCCTTATGCTCAACCTAACCTGAGTCATGGCAAAAGACACCTCCGGAGTTGGTATGGCGCTTCGGATGCGACTAATAACACTATCATAGCGGTTAACATGCCCGCCGCACCACAACAAAATCGACACCGTCAACCAAGACGTTTTCGTGACAGGAAAAATGTGCTTAACGATGTAAGTAATGCAGAACTGGTAAAGAGATACCACTTGGACCGTGCAGGCATAATTTTTGTGATAGATTTGGTGCTGGATACCCTAACAAGAACAATGGCAAGAAACAAGGCTCTCACGCCAGATATGAAAGTTATTATAACGTTGCGTTACCTTGCAACTGGAAAAATGCAACTCTGTAGTGGTGACAACCACTTGTGCGTTTCTTTATCGTACTGTAGGAGTTCTCCATACTGCTCTTGGCGGTGGTGGTGTTTATTTACAGGATGGTGTGGTGAGGAAACATGTCCTCGCCCATAGTAAAACAAAGTGGTTCGCCAAAAACATTTAAGGAAAATATTGTAGTAATTTTATATTTTTGTTACATCTTTTCTCTGTTGTTATTGTGTATTTTTCTTCAATTTTCAAAGCTAGCAAGTGCTACATATAGCAAACCTGTATCTCAGCAGCGTATGATTCCCACCAAACAAAGTTTCGACTTCGTTATGATGAACTGTTCCTTAAGTCTCACAATTCTTACTTTCACCTATGATGTAGGTTTTATAAGTATGGCCCCTGGAGTCTAGTCAGTCAGCCTCAGGCTCCATCGGTTATGCCTTGTTCTTGCTACATGACCTGTCCATCTCCGTTTCTTTTCTTTTATAACTTCCATAATGTCTTTGACTTTTAATCTGCTCTCTCACCCAATTTGATCTTTTCCTGTTTCTAAAAGATATTCCCAATATTGACCTTTCCATTGATCTTTGAGATTGGATTACTGTATTTTCCATCGATTTTGTCAGTTTCTAGGTCTCAACCTTCCGTCATAGCTGGAATTATACATTCATTACATACTTTTAGTTTCATACATACTGACAAGCTACTTTTCATTTAGTCTATATTTTAACGAAAAGTTTCGCTTCAATTGTAATGCGTGTTTTTATTTCGTTATTAAGGTCTTTCGTTAGTTGTAGTACTTGCCCCAGGTAACTGTACTCCTCGACCTCTTCAAGAATTTCTTCTCTTATTTTGATGACGTTGTTTGGTGTAGGCTATCTGGATTTAACATTAGCTTTACTCCGGTTCATCTTCAGCCCTACTCTCAGATTTTCTGTATTTAGGTAATATAACATTTTTTTACAAGGTCTCTGCTGTTTCTGAGATTAGGACTCATCTGCAAATCTTAAATTATTTAGTTTTCTCCATCTATATTTCCTCCTTTCTTCTCCCGATCTAGGTTTCTGAAAATACTTTCTAGTCATGCTGTAAATAATTTTGGTGAAATTGTATTTCCGTGATGCACGCCCTTCTCAATATTATTTTTTTCCGAATATTTATGTAAATAAACTGTAGCAGTGTCCTCTATCTGTTTCTAGCAGTTTTGCAATATTCTCGTTTACTTCTTGATCTCGCAGTGAATTCATAATTGCTATGTACTCCACTGAGTCGAAAGCCTTTTCATAATCAACGCAACCTAAGCACAATGGTTTATCATATTCTGTAGGTTTTTTCAATTAGCAGATTCATTGTAAGTAGATGATCAGTAGCTGAATACCTGCTTCGGAATCCTGCCTCTGTACGAGATTGGTTTTATTTCAAATTTGTTGTTATTCTGTTCGTAAGAACTTTAGTGCAGAGTTTGTAAATAACGGGTAATAAGCTAATGGGTCTATAGTTATTAAGATGTTTTGAGTGGCCCTTCTTGTAAAGCAAAAGAACTATTGCATTTACACAATGTTTTGGGAATTTTCTTCTACTTAATACACAGTACTTACGTGGGCGATCCGGTTTTTCACTTCAACTTCTGCATCCGTCAGTAAATCTGCTACTATTCTGTCTTCTTTTGGAGCCTTCCCTCTTTTCATGCTGTTAGGAGGACTGTTTACTTCGTCTGGTGTTACCTCAGATATTTTACTTGTGTCAGCTTAAAAGTTCGCCATCGGTAACATTTTCATTGAGGCACACAGTTTTTAGCAAAATTCTTCAGCTCTCTCCATCATCCTATTTCTTCATTTAATGACTTCATTTAATGACTTCACGACTTCTGCCTTTCAGTGAAATAATTTGTTGCTTTCTGAATGCCATTTTACTTCGGATCTGTTTTAAACTTTCTCCTTTTCTGATGGTTTCTTTGATCTGATCCATGTTTCTCTTTCTCTTTTCTTCGTTATGTCTCTTGTTAATAAGTTTATTTATATCCGCTTTTTCTATTTCATCTTTCTTTGCATTTACTCTCTTCTTTCCTCTTTTCATGAGCTTGAGGGTAATTTTTGAATGTGTTGGTTTTGGTTGTATTAGCTTTTCCTGCTACTGTACCTCTGCTGACTCTTACCACATTTGTTAGTATATCATTTAGTTCAACAATATCACGCTCAGCATATATAAGAGCGTTTATCTGTTTGGTATTTTTGACAGAAGGGCTGCTTTGCTTTCGCTTACTTTCGTTGGACATATGTTTTTATTCTTAATTAGCCTCTTTCTTTCACTTCTGATTATATATATATATATATATATATATATATATATATATATATATATATATATATATATATATATATATATATCGAGAGTCTGAAAATGCACCACCTAATACAGTCTCACTAATACAATCTGTGTTCTGTTGCTTGTTTCCTACCCTGATGAAATTTGATATGGTCATGTACTCATACAACGCCCATCTGAACAAAAAGACTCGCTTTGTTCACGAGGGAATGCCTCAGAGATAAGATTAATCTATTAAGCCCATTCCACTAGATGCATATCAATGGAAATGGAGCACGTGGTTGTTTTACGTCTAGGACGAAGGTTAGAGTGTGTGTAGTGGAATACGGTCTATTAGTTCTTGAATGACTGCCACCATGCCACGTTTGTCATGCCCTGAACGTCGTCATGTTTTAGGGATGGTGATGGGTGGCATGATGCAACGTGAAGTAGCGTGCAAAATGGAGTGCCTTTATTCAACGATTGTCAGGCTCATTCAGAGTCATCACGAAACAGACTCAGCTGACGACCAACATCCTGAAAGAGTACATGTCACAACAGAGCGTCAAGATCACCACATCAGGATGCTGCATCTCTGGGACAGATTCAGTTCAGCAGGACAAACAGCACGTGAGCTTCGTGGCTGACAAAATCATCCGATAAGCAGTTTCACTGTTCACCGGCGACTGCTGTCGTTTGGCCTAAACACCGGTAGACCCACAAGGGGTTCGGATCCCTTGTCGTAGCAGACTACAGTGGTGTAGCCAACATGAACCACACACCCAAGGTTCCATATTATCAGTCTTTTTTATGAATATTCGAAGTATTCCATTCAACCTGAACAACTTCTTAGTGCAAGATGTTGACTGCATAAACATAAAATTTGATATAATGGGTTTGTCCAAAACCAGATTAGAAGATCATCTATCACAATTGTATTATATATCAAACTACATTATGTGTTCTCAATGTAGGAACACAAGTGGTGGTGGAGTGTAGCTCAATGAATAGCACTCACCGCAGGTTTCATTCACCGAGTCTTGCCTTCAGTGTGTCAGTGTCGGTCTGAACGGTAATAATGGTAAAATATTTGTTGCTTGTTTTTATTGCCCTCCCAGTGGCAATGTACAGGAGTTTTTGTCAAAAATGCATGATGTTTTCATTTATATTAGAGAAAATAATTTTAAACAGATTTATTTCATGGGTGATTAGAATTTAGATCTCTTAAAGAATAATATTCATATGCCTACGACAGATTTCATAACAATTATGTATTCCCATTCATGTTTTCCCACAATAACCAAACCAAGATGCATTTATCAGAATTCTGCAACAATTTGAGATAATATATGGACTAACCAGACTATGTATAGTAAATCACACTGTATAAGGTACTCAACTATCAATGAGCACTTTCCTGTTTTCTCGCGATTGAAGGTTTCATCTGGACATACTCAACAACAAACGCATACGGTCAACAAAAGGATATTATTGTTTCTATCAGAAATTTAAAGACATATTTGACCTAACATTTCCAGACACAACGTTTGCCCTAAAAAGGGATCAGTTAGATAAACCTTACATTACGTCAGGAATTAGAGACTCGATCCGCGAGAAGAATAGGTTGGCAAGGCTTGCTGGTAAATGGCCTTTACATATGATGCTCTTTTTAAAACATACCGCAGTAAGTTAACTACAATTATCTGACAAGCAAGGAAGCAGTAGTAATGCAGTAGTAATGCATTCAATCAACATTTTGTAAACCCTGGGAGGTCAATATCATAAGATGTTCGTCAGGTGGAACACGTTTCACCAAGTATCTAGGCTACCTCCGCCACCAGACTTATCACTCTGGTTACTCCCTGTAATGCTACAAGAAATGCTAGATCTTATTAGTAATTTGAAATTTACTGCCTCAGGTTATGATGAAATTCCTCTTTGTATAGTTAAATCTTGCTCTCATATATTAGCCCCATTATATTCCATATTATTAAGTTATCTTTTAAAACTGGTGTTTTCCTTGACGCTTTGAAAATTGCTCGTGTAACTCCAGTTTACAAAGCTGGTAAAAAGGAAGACTTTAACAATTATAGACCAATATCAGTTCTGCCTGTAATAAGTAAGCTATTTGAGACAGCTATATGTTCGAGACTTGTCCCTTTCCGTTTTGGTAATAATCATATTAATCCTCTGCAGCATGGTTTTCTTCAGAATAAATCAACAGAAACGGCTTTAGTAATTTTAATTAATATAATCAATGAATCATTGGAAAGAAAAGAACATATTGTTGGGGTTTTTATAGATTTTGCCAAAGCTTTTGATTCGTTAGATCATGATTTACTACTACAGTATATAATGGTGTAATTGGTATTCCCCTTAAATTGTTATCTTCCTACTTAAGTAACAGGAAACAATATGTCGTTTATAACCATGAATGTTCCAGTTGCTTAAATATCTCAACAGGAGTTCCTCAAGGGTCAATCTTGGGCCCTTTCCTATTTTTAGTTTATATTAACAATCTTGTCAATGCTAGTGAAAAATTAAAATATATTATGTCTGCTGATGATACGAATATTTTAATGTGAAAATGTACGCAGCTTGTTTAGTATATTATATAATGAACTTGAAAAATTTAATAATTGGATTATTGCAATTAAATTGGAGCTGAACATATCCAAGACTCACTATATGCACTTTTATAGAACGACTAAAGTTAAAACATTACAACAGTTACTAGATGGAGGTCATAATATAAGCAGACAATAACGACTAACTTCTTGGGTGTCACCACTGACTATAAATTAAAATGGAAGGAACATATACTGAGGGTAAACAGTCAGATTGCCAAAACATTGGGTATATTGTACAAAACACATGAAATGCTTACCCCCTCCGCACTTCAAATTGTATACCACTGCTTAGTATATCCATATCTTATACATGGTATTGTTGTATGGGGCGGTGTGAGTCAAGCTTAAAAAAATCCCTTTGTTGTAATGCAGAAACGGATAGTAAGAACTATTTCTTATTAATATATATATATATATATATATATATATATATATATATATATATATATATATATATATATATATATATATATATATATATATATATATATATATATATATATATATATATATATATATGATTCAACTAGAAATTCATTTAATGAGATGAATATTTTAAACAATAATAAAATATACAAATATTTTAGCATACGGTTTATGTTTAAGGCTCTAAATGGATTGAACTGCTGTAGCAATATTGTTGTGTCCTCACCAACACTGCCACAGTCTCCAACAGCAGTAGCTCAGTACAGGAAGGACGTTGCCCAGTGAGTTGTTCTTCCTGTGGTCAGCCTTTAGGTGTACAGTACAGTACACAAGATCAACTGAGGCGAAAATAAACGCTGGCTCCTTAAAGTTCACTGTCATTATTTTCCAAGTAATTTCACTTAATGCTTTCCAACTTCACTTCACTATTCTCACAAGCACTAGAGCTATACACACATTTTTTTTATTGCAATAACACTTAATGTTTAACAACACTTCATAGTTATTACACTTAATGCTTGACAACACTTAACAGTTTTTCACAAGTACCGAAAATAATATTCACTTACTGTAATTACACTTAATGCTTCCAGCAACACTTCACAAACTTCACTAACTGCACTGACACTGCACTACAGTCAGACCGACTGCACTTCACTCAAACTGACCTGAAACCTGACTAAAACTGCCCTAACCTCTCCCCATCTTTGTATAAGCTTGCATTTTACTAGAAACGTCTACATTCTACGAGAACAACAGTTGCCAATTCAGAGACAACCAAAACATGCCAAAGCTGTCCTACATTACATAACACTCCAAATCATTTACCATAGGAATTTAAATTACATAATTTAACAGGCAATCACTTAAATAAAACATTATAAAGAAAAAGAGCACAAAAATAAATGCACAACTTCCGACATAACTTTCCTCACAAACAGCAGGCAAACTGGCAACTCTGACTCGTATCGATACCGGAACCATAAACATCGGGAAATATCGAGATGCTTCTCGAGCGCCTAACTGGCAAATCTCGCTTCTTAACAATATGTTTAAATACGTAAGTCACAATCATGATAGGCCGTGAAATAAATCTCGTTACACCAGCAGTTACAACATTCACCAGCAAACGTAATATATATATATATATATATATATATATATATATATATATATATATATATATATATATATATATATATATATATATATATATATATATATGATTCAACTAGAAATGCATTTAATGAGCTGAATATTTTAAACATTAATCAAATATACAAATATTTTAGCATACTGTTTACGTTTAAGGCTCTAAATGGATTGAACTGCTGTAGCAATATTGTTGTGTCCTCACCCACACTGCCACAGTCTCCAACAGCAACAGCACAGTACAGGAAGGACGTTGCCCAGTGAGTTGTTCTTCCTGTGGTCAGCCTTTAGGTGTACAGTACAGTACACAAGATCAACTGAGGCGAAAATAAACGCTGGCTCCTTAAAGTTCACTGTCTTTATTTTCCAAGTAATTTACTTAATGCTTTCCAACTTCACTTCACTATTCTCACAAGCACTAAAGCTATACACACTTTATTGATTGCAATAACACTTAATGTTTAACAACACTTCACATTTATTACACTTAATACTTGACAACACTTAACAGTTTTTCACAAGTACCGAAAATAATATTCACCTACTGTAATTACACTTAATGCTTCCAGCAACACTTCACAAACTTCACTAACTGCACTGACACTGCACTACAGTCAGACCGACTGCACTTCACTCAAACTGACCTGAAACCTGGCTAAAACTGCCCTAACCTCTCCCCATCTTTGTATAAGCTTGCATTTTACTAGAAACGTCTACATTCTACGAGAACAACAGTTGCCAATTCAGAGACAACCAAAACATGCCAAAGCTGTCCTACATTACATAACATTCCAAATAACTTACCATAGGAATTTAAATTACATAATTTAACAGACAATCACTTAAATAAAACATTATAAAGAAAAAGAGCACAAAAATAAATGCACAACTTCCGAAATAAGTACCCTCACATACAGCAGGCAAACTGGCAACTCTGACTCGTACCGATACCGGAACCATAAACATCGGGAAATATCGAGATGCTTCTCTAGCAACTAACTGGCAAATCTCGCTTCTTAACAATATGTTTAAATACGTAAGTCACAATCATGACAGGCCGTGAAATAAATCTCATTACTCCAGCAGTTACAACATTTACCAGCAAACGTCATATATATATATATATATATATATATATATATATATATATATATATATATATATATATATATATATATATATATATATATATATATATATCTGTAAAAAGACACTAATATTAATCTTAGTTTCTTTAAATAGGCACTTAAACATAAAATTATGATTGGGTTCTTAAACATTAATTAAGAAATACGTTGTATATAAGTTTGTTTCATAAATTAATAATTTTGTATTGCCAGACACAGATGAACCAAGTTATTTTTAAAAGCTTATTAGGTTTGTAAAAGAGCCATTGGCTCAACAAACCTGGTCAGTATAGTTTCTTCTATGTATGTACAATATATGTCTGTATGTTACTCTGGCTAATAAAAAATTTACTTTGAAATTTACTTTGACCGGAAGACAGTGGAATGTTGTTCTCCTTCTGGATGAATGTCGTTGTTGTATGAATTGCTCTGACGGTCACCTGCGTGTTTGGAGGCGACGCAATGAACGTCATGCAAACTGTTGTGCGAGACAGGGTAATCACTGGGATGGACCCGGCATCGTGGCATGGGCAAGCATTGCAGCCGACTACAAAACACCTCTTGCGATCACTGAAGGCAACCTGGCTGCTAGAAGATAATGTTGACAACGTTCTCAGGCCCTATGTGATCCTGTTTCTATGCGACCATCCAGCTGTAACAATGTTGCAACAAGATAACGCTCGTCTCCGTGCTGCTCGTATCACGGCTGAATTTCTGAAGGTGGAATGTCACCTTACTACCATTGCCTGCCTTATCACCTGATTACACATATCATCGCGTGACCCTAAACCTCAAAACAGGCAACAGTTGATCTAGGCAATGCAAGAAGAGTGGGAGAGCCTTCCACAGTATCCACTGGATGAACTGATGTCCAGTTTAAGGCGCAAGATTATATCTTGCATGGATGGGAATGGTGGCCACACCCCGTACTGACTGACAAACGTAATATGGAACTGCCTGTCTGGGGGTGAAGTCACAAATGCCCTGATGACTATTTATGCAATGAATTTCTTGTCCTTACGTTATATTGCAAACTTCTAGTGGGTATTGATGGACACACTGTGTGAACTACATATAGAAATCTCGGACTTCAAGAACAGTAAATCACTGGGAACCTATTGGTGCGTTTTCAGTGACTACAGTATATATATATATATATATATATATATATATATATATATATATATATATATATATATATATATATATATATATATATATTGTTACGGAACAGGAAAACTGTCCCGCAAAGTTCCAGGTTCAAAACAAAGAGTTAGGTAAAATTACAAGTTAAAGTTTAATGCTCAAACTAACAACAAAACATTCAGGACTCATAAGGATAATGTGATGGCAAAAAACAGGTGAAATATATGGTTAACTGCAATAGCCTTTATTAACACGAAATTAGCAAGAGTAAATTTATCCTAAGTCAGCCCTGATAAAATGGAGAAAACCGGATAATACTCAGTGAATGCAAGATATATCATTACAGATACAAAATCTTATCAAAAATGAATGACATAAAAACACATGAATCACAAAAACGTTACTAGGCCTAAGAATTAACCCCTTATGCTACACAGTACAAGAAAAAATGCAATAACACTTATACTCAAATTACACAGCTGCTACATGGTAGGAGACTTCCAGAGCACTCACAATAATAGCAACTGTACAGGGGAGGACAGAGATGTGAACAAAATGAGGAGTAGATCTAAGCGGCAATTAATGTAGAGACTGAGCTCATTATATAGGGGCCGGTAGAGCTTGATACAACTTGTAAGAAGGACGTGCAAATGAAGCCATGGGGACAAAGAGTTGACAATCCTGCTCTGAACAACAGAAAGAACGACTTACTCTACTATAAGGGAGGACGGGGGAGTGAGGTAGAACACGCTCGTGATCAAACATGCAGCATAATGTACGTTAGAATTACACAAAGGATGATGAAATCATAGGCTATGTAACAATATACAGAGAGAGAGAGAGAGAGAGAGAGAGAGAGATGTTTGGTATAGAGTATCCATAATTCTTTAGAAAAAATAGTAATTATATCCATTACACAATGATCTTTTTATTTAATACGATTCAGTTATGTCTGACGGTAAATTATCACTCAGTTTCTGTCTAACTCAGTATCCTTTTCTTGTTCCTTCTCTCTCTCTCTCTCTTTCATTTGTTTCTCCTTTCCATGGTCATTTAATTCATCAAACTGCACTTCTCTGCTTATTTCCTCTTACATCCTCTCCCTCGTTAATCTCTTTTCCCTGCAGCATCTCAGTACAACCCCACACTTCCCCCCTCATTCGATCATTGTTATCTTTTCACATCCTATTAGTCACCTCTGATGCCACTCATATCACTGTCATAACATGGAGGGGCTGCTCTGCAGCGAGCATGTGACCTGCGGTCGCCCTATTGAAACACCCGCGCTCGTTTCCTCCACCATAGTAATGCAATTGGTACTGTTCTCAGCTTGCTTTCTCCGTCTCAGTGCTGCCTCTGTGTATACATATGTATCATAAAACACAAATATATATGGAGTATGATTTATTTCTGCCTAGCTCAACAAATTATATGGGATACATTTAGCCAAAAATATGAATAAAACAATTCCATAGCTTGCTGCAGTGCAGAACATACTTTTTTTTTGGTTTTCTTTATGGTTTCCTTTACATAATGTATGTTTATAAGGTCGATGGAAGGAGCACATATATGAAAATAATGTATAGTGTTCCATCATAAAGTGATATTATACCCTGATAATACTGTAGCACTGTGATACCAGTTTTATTATTTGTGAACATAATTCTTATTAGTAGAGGTGTCAAACATATTGCTGTTTAGACAGATTTTTTCAGTACAGTAATACTGTATGAGTTATTCAGTAACATAGCTGTGGAAATAACTAGTGCCATTAGCTGATGCTTTAAGAACTTTTTTTGTTCTTTTGCAAAATTTGAAAGCACTGCTGTTTCATGACAGATTTTAACTACATTCACTCGCATCGAGGTCTTCCCCTGTCTCTCTTGTCAATAAAAGTGCGTAAATAGCTTTTGCCTTTAGATGTTACTACCAGTGCTTGACAAAAGGTTATTTTTTAAAATAAATATAAGATATCAGTGACATCGAAGCACTGACCTCTATAATTATATCACAACTCTCCCTTACCTTTGAACACCTATTTTTTGCACCTTGGACTTTTTTATACGGAGTGCAAATATCCTGCATGTAGACCGAATGTAGAAAAATGTATTGTGTTTATCAGTAATATTACAGATTTGGCAACAAGATGCATTTCTTTCTTGTGAAATTTGATACTATTTCTCTTCAACGAATTCCTGTGCCCATTTTTCCATACGTATGCTGCACAGTGGGCCATGGCACTATATTTCCCAGATCCACCTGCTGATTTCAAAGGGCGCGGGTGTCAGGCGAGGAGTTTCAACATGGCTGCCACTCCACCAGTGCCACCCTGGCTGCGGACCAACAAACTGCAGTACGCTGCACAGCTCATGAGGTAGCCCCTCCGTGTTGTAAAGTTCAGTGGTTAATATGGACATACTTCAGTGAGAATGGTAATGAACGTTATATCTCACCCATTCAGTTTGAAAATTATATCCCAAGGTGAATAAAAATTGTGACGAGGGAGAAGGAACTAAAATCTAATATAGGTAATTGAACTGAAGGAGTTAAACATTACAACATCATCATCATCATCATCACCACAATATTTTCCATTAATATGCGTATAGAAAAGATCTAGAAATAGGAGAAAAGCTACAAATAAAATGTCTAGTGTACTCGGCCATACATGCATTCGAGAATCTTTCAGACCAGGGCTTATTGCCTCATTGGACTGAGGGCTTATCGACTCCATGGCCAGGAGTCTTTATGCCAGTTCTTACTGCCCGTTCAACGGCGGTCATATTGCCAGGGTTTATTGCCCCAGTGGATGAAGGTCTTATTGCCAGGGCTTCTTGTCCCAGTGGGCGGAGCTCTTAGCGGCAAGTGTTATCGTCTCAGTGGTCGGAGGTTATAGCGGGGTCTTATCGCCTGTGTGGTTGGAGATTTTAGCAGCAGGTCTTATTCCCTCAGTGGTCGAAGGTTTTAGCAGCAGGTCTTATTGCCTCAGTGGCCTTAGGTCTTAGCGCCAAGTCTTATCGCCTCAGTAGTCGGAGGTGTTACCTCACAACACCACACCACACCTCACAACACCATGCCTCTGTTATATCATTACATCTCACCCTATCTCTCCATTCTTCAATATACTGTTTAGTAAAGGAGAAACTTATGATTATATCTAAATTTCTCCCCCCCCCTCTCCCACCAAAAAAAAGGAGTACAATGAATATTATTTTCTGATAATATGAATATGAGAAAAATGGCCTCGCGATCAGTGCCTCACTCACACACTCCGCCTCGTTAGCACCACATCACTAACGCCACTCACTAATACCATGCCACCCAAATACATCCCTTCACTGACACCACCTCACTTACACAACTTTATTAACACCACTAACACCACTTCACTTACATCTTTCCTAACACCACTCCACTAACACCACATCACTCACTCACATCACTTCACTGACAACATCTCTCTGACAGTAACTCTCTAATACCACCCTATTTACACCACCTCACTCGGTAACATCACCTCACTCGCACACTGTACCTCACTCACCACGCTGATAACCACCTCACCAATTATCTCACTCTCAGCATTTCACCCTCCCCCCCTCAGTCATAGTATATCATCCTTGCCACTTCATTCACAGCATTCATATCGTTGAAACCACCTTGCTCCTTATCTTGTTACCCCTTGGGTAGGGGGGGGGGAAGAATACCTCCCCAGTAACCCTGCCTGTCGTAAGAGACGCCTTAACGGGGCCTCTCGTCATCAGTCTTTCCTTACTGTCCTACTGTCCTCTTATATCCCTTCAGGCCACACACTCTTCTTGCTATGTCCATATTTCTTCCCGCCTTTATTTTCCTCTCGATCTCCATCAGGATGGACATTCTGTTTCATGGTATGGATAGACTGAGGAGCTCCCATTGACGTTGATCCTTCCTCCCTTCCTGGAAAGGTCAAGCCCACTGGCTTTATGAACACCGACTCTGTCAACGCCGACCCTGCCAATGTTGATTCCGTCAATACAGACTCTTTCAACGTTGATTCTGTCAACGCCAAGTCTGTTGATGCCGACTCTCTCATGGTCGACTCTATTAACGCCGACTCTGTCAACATCAGCTCTGCTAACGCGTATCAATCAACGCCGACTGTATCAATATCGGCTCTGCCAACACCGTATCTGTCATCGTCGGCTCTGTCTACATCGACTCTGTTTGCCATTGTTTTTTTCTTTTCTCCCGTTCCTGTTTCATTGCTAGTCATATATCTTTGCTTCGGTTTAGTGCCACATAGTCTTTGATACCTGGTGCTCGGATTCCATTATGTAGTTCATTTGATTATCTCATTTTCTGCCCATTAAATATTGGCAGTGCTACATTATTGACACCATCCCAATAGCACCAACATTAATATAAACTTTATGCTTAAACATGGATAAAAGTTACTCACGTTATCGATAAATGTGAGACATACAACCCATTCGCGTCATTTTACTGTACAGTACATTCAAAATTTACTAAATGCTTGAGCCAGGACTGTATCCTAGTAAATTTTTGACCCACATCATTGATAAGCAGTGATTTCCATGGCATATTAAACCTAGTTCCAAATTTAACTTAGACTCTGTTCAGCCTCTTGCATTGTAGTATTCTGTAGCATGATACTACTGCATATTATGTCCTTATTAAGTACAGTAGATAAAAATAGCATAAGAAAATACTAATGCAATATGCAAAGTAGGTCATCTGCATCAACAAGAAAACGACCTTTTGACGCAATTACACTGTATTATGCTCTTGTTAGAAAGGCAGAAATAACATAGAAAAGAATAATAAGGTGTAATATGCATAATAGGTCACCTCCATAAGACGAAAACAGCCATGTGACGCAACTACCCCACTGGTTTATACCTATCAGCGGGAAAGCTTTCCCAGAATCAATTGTGTTAGCTGCGGAGTTTGGAGGAAAAAAAAAAAAAAGAGATTACTCCCGCAAGTACATAACCAGCCCTGTTTACAGTCATAAATTTCAAGGCAGAGAGTTTGCTGATGCACATGGCATTGTAGTTGTGCTGACACAGTCTTCCATCAAGAACTTTATGGTCAGCTTTTCTCACAGAGGGTGTATTGTTGACGAAGTTACCTTGAAGTTTTTATCAAGGAGACTGACTGACAACTCAAGCCACTATGCGCTTTGTGGATAGGTGCACAGAGGAGCGGGGAAGACTCATTTTAGTCGTGGTATCAAACCTTCCCGATTGTGTTTTATGGTGTGGAGTAAAAGAACATGATGAAGAACCAAAGCTGTGAAGGAACAGTTGCCATCCATTAGCATTTTGCTGTTGAGACGCTCCTGTCACACAATTCATTCTTTACACTCGAACTCCAATTATGTATAGTTTTTCCTTACCGTTTCTAGACGATAATGTATAGCTAAGGGAAAAAAAATCATACATAAAGTGTTACATTAATCGTTTTAGAATCCCAATACTATCTTGGTGATTTTTTTTGTTAAAAAACAGTTTTGATGAAGGAAAAAGTACCTGACTGATGTAGTTAAAATCATCGTCATACACAAGCACACCACACTACCTTGATTTATTCCCGCGTTCGCTTCGCTCATTCTGCAGCTTCATTTTTTTTTACCTCTCATTTCTTCCCTGCTACAAACACTAATCACTAAAACATTCATTACAATGACGTCCTTTTCATATTAATCGGACTAAAGCCAATTTTTTTTTAATTATTATTATTTTCAGCAACTCTACCAGTGAAGGGGTTAACTGAGGTTATATATGACCCGTCCAGCTGGAAACGTATCCCTTAAGCTAAATAAAATCATCTGGAAGTAGTGAGAACAAAGTAAGAAAAAAATCATTGCACTGAAGCAATTAATACCGGCTTCACTTTTACTTCGTGAGTACTGTCATGGTCAGGACATCTACATTATTCTCTTCGAGCTGACACCAGACGATTTTATTTACCTGAGAGTGAGTCAGGAGAGGGAGAGCGTTAAATGATGCATACATAAAAGCGATGATGAGATGGACTACAAAAGTGTTCAGCAGTACGAGGGTTAACATTATTCTTTCTTAATAAACCAAGACGCATTTGCGAAAGTCATATTCAGCTTTTGAAAGCGCCAGTCCAGTGGGATAATTTCTCTTAATATTCTCTTCCATGTCTATACTTCGCATCCTCTCTCTAGTCCTTAATGGATTTCCTGGATTTCTTCTTTCTTCGTGTTATTCCCTTTATTTCTTCGTCCTGCCCATTGACATTAGCTATATTCCATCTCCTTGTCTTCTTTCTCTCTCTCTCTCCCTTTTTTTTTTTTTTTAGATACTCAGTACTTCTCTCTCTCTCTCTCTCTCTCTCTCTCTCTCTCTCTCTCTCTCTCTCTCTCTCTCTGTTTTTCGGTTAATTCAACCCTTCCTTTCTTCTAGTTCATTCTCAAACGAGCTTTTCCATCCTCTTTCTTTTGGCCAGCTCCATGTTGTCTTTTTTGTTAGTGGCGTTTTCTCTCTTTCTTTCTTGTATTCTTCCTTTCTTGTTTAATTGTGCCAGGCACTTCTACCCTTCAGAATTAACCGAACTTGGACACACTGACCAGTTGTGTCTACAAGGTTTTGGGTGATAGGCAACTACTCCTTGCCTAGCAACGGCAGAAAGCCCGTTTTCTTCGTACTTTTCACATTTTGAACTTAGAAACATTACTTATAGGCATAGAAACCTCTGACTTCTTCAGGCGTAACCTTGAGGTCATTCACTACTGGAAGTGTGCCATCCATTTACCTCTCTCGCCTCTAGTTTTCGATGGAATCCCTGCGAAGATTGGCCTCAGCGTCCCCTGTTTTGAAAAATGCCCCCCTAGTTCTCCATGGAATTGAATGAAAGTTTACATGCTTATAGATATTGACTAGTAGTACAACTCTCTATTGCACGCCTATGTGCTATATTGACAAGGTCAGGGGTCAAAGGTCATCAAATAAGAAGACGGTGAACATAGCTAAAATCACGACTATGCTCGAGAGAAATGCTAAGGGTCCGAAGATCATGATTTTTGGGTGAAATGTTGCACTGGACTACCTTCATACAAAAACGACATTTAGTGTCGAAACTCACTTCCAGTCGCTGGCAGCGCCAACCTCAATTGGTGCCTCTGGTGAGCCAATCTGCGAATTTCAGGTTCCCTAGTTCCACAGTGGGTGTCTGGATTCGAATGAAGCTTTGCTTACTTATAAACGGTAATGAGTCCTACAAGTGTGCTTCGTACATGCAAGACCTATATCCTCCAGGTTAGGGATCAAAGGTCATCAAGTGCAGATAATATGAAAAACGCTGAAAGTAGGGCGTACGACCTTGTTTGCTCAAAATGCTAAGGCTCTGAAGACAATGAAGCCAGGGCCATGATTCTTGAGCAGAATATTGCACTGGAGTACCTCTATATAGAAACGACTTTTAGCGTCGAAATTCATTTCCGATCGCTGACAAAGCTTAATCTACTTAGAGCTGGCCATCGTCGCCTGCCAGTTTGCTATTCATTTTCATCCACATTACTTCTTGGATTCCACCCTCTCCTCTTCCTCTCTTTCATGCCTATGCTTCTCATTCTTGCCGATTTACTGCTCTCAAATGAAGGCTTGTCGAGGAGGTGCTCTGGGAAGGGAGAGGGGAGAAGGATTCCATGTGAGTGGGAGGGTAGAATAAGTTAAGTCTGGTTAGGTTAGGTTTTGTTGGGTTGGGTGAGGTTGGATAAGTTTAACCTAAGTAGTCAGCTTATTTAGGTGTAGTTGAGTTAGGTGTGATGATAACGGTAGTGGATTGATCAAATAGGGCTTATTGAGGTTAGGCTGTATTGGATAAGATTATACAGGTTAGGTCAATTAAGTTGAATCTAAGTTACATCTGCTTGAATTATTCTTGTTGCAGTTAGGCAGGGTTTATATATGACAGAGCAAATGAGGTTAGTCTGGGTTAGGTAAGGCTGGGATAGACTGAATTGGATGTCTTTATTTGGGCTAAAATAAGTTAGATAAAGTTAGCCTGCGTCAGGTGAGGTTACGGTATGTTGTATTAGGTTAGGTTGTATATGAGGACGCTAAACTATGTTATCAAGTTGTTACATTAGCCTAGACTAAGCTCGGTTAGACTGAACAAAGGCAGGTTCTTTTAGGGGGATTATTTTTAAGTGAGATTAGTTTAATATAGAATAAGGTAGGTCTGGTTAAGTTAGGCCAGATTAAATTAATATTGCACTAAGGTTTGTCTAAGTTAGGTGAGGTTTGATAAGGTTCAGTGTGATTAGGTCGTGGGGTGGTTTAATTGTTACGTTATGTTTGATTAGGTTAGGTTCGCTTAGGCTACTCTAAGCTGGGTTAGATGTGGTTACATGAGATGAGATCTGACTACGCTAGGATAAATGAGGATATATTACATTAGATCAAGGTGAACCAAATTGCATTATATTACTATACTGTACATTAGGTAATATTTATTTTGTTCATCTAAGGTACATTTGATTAAGTTGTGATTATGAAGGATACTGTTGAAGGTGATGAGGGATACTGGCGTGAGGGTACACTTGGTAAGTGAAAAAAGGGTGAGGTGTGCAGTTGGAGGAGAATTGGGGGAAGGCATGACTAATAATAATACAGGATTACCAGACACGCAAAACCGTAACTGGCACGCACCGGGAGATGCAGGTAATCTCTCCCCCCCCCCTCTCTCTCTCTCTCTCTCTCCACACACACACACACACACACACACACACACACACACACACACACACACACACACACACACACAGACTAAAGTGAAATGTACGGTATGTTACAGTAATGCAGGTACGTAGGTGAACATATCATCATTATGGTCAACATCATCGGTCCAGCCATTGATTCCACTGGTACATGGGGTGGGAGGCATCCAGAATAAGAACAAGAAAGTATAGTACAACAAACCGGACAGCTGTCAATAGAGTTCCCTGAGAATTGGCCGGTATAGTCATTTAATAATTAGTCGAGGCTTCAAAATTCAAGGCTCCACAGGACCAACGATTCACACAAGCTTGTACGTCACTATGCCTGCACAACAGATAGCTTTGTTGGCTGTCTAGTTCAAAAGCGATCTAGGACTACCTTGTTATATGTGTTTCCGGACATATTTCATTAGTCTGTTTTTTTTTTTTTTTTCGTTGTATAGTGGGTTCTAGAACTTAACTTCAAATGGTCTTTCTGGGTACATTTCTAATGGATGGTTTCGGTTCATTATTCACATAATGCCGCTCAGCGCCCAATGACCGAAACTCTCACGCTAAATATCTTGAATAGACAACCAAACCCCGAGCTACTGCTCACATGGTTAGGGAAATTCAGGAGCTTAGGCGAGTGTTACAGTTGTGTGAGTGTTACTGTGTTGCGTTTGTATTGCGTGAATGTTACCATTTTATGTATGTGTTAGGGCCGTTATTATACTATGTGGATATTAATACTGAGTGAGTGTTAGTGCTCTGGTGTTCACGTTGCGTAGATGTAACTGTATTGTTTGGGAGTTAGTCTTGTTTGTTAATGTTGTGTGAGGTGTTAAGGTTGCGTGGGTGTTAGTGTTGTGTGGGTGTTAGTGTTGTGTGGGTGTTAGTGTTGTATGGATGTTAGTGTTGTGTGGGTGTTGGTGTTGTGTGGGTGTTAGTATTGTGTGGGTGTTAGTGTTGTGTGGGTGTTAGTGTTGTGTGGGTGTTGGTGTTGTGTGGGTGTTAGTGTTGTGTGGGTGTTAGTGTTGCGTGGGTGTTAGTGTTGTGTGGGTGTTAGTGTTGCGTGGGTGTTAGTGTTGTGTGGGTGTTAGTGTTGTGTGGGTGTTAGTGTTGTGTGGGTGTTAGTATTGCGTGGGTGTTAGTGTTGTGTGGGTGTTGGAGTTGTTTGGGTGTTGGAGTTGTGTGGGTGTTAGTGTTGTGTGGGTGTTAGTGTTGTGTGGGTATTGGTGTTGTATGGGTGTTGGAGTTGTGTGGGTGTTAGTGTTGTGTGGGTGTAAGTGTGGTGTGGGTGTAAGTGTGGTGTGGGTGTTGGAGTTGAATGGGTGTTGGAGTTGTGTGGGTGTTAGTGTTGTGTGGGTGTTAGTGTTGTGTGGGTGTTAGTGTTGTGTGGGTGTTGGTGTTGTATGGGTGTTAGTGTTGCGTGGGTGTTAGTGTTCCGTGGGTGTTAGTGTTGTGTGGGTGTTAGTGTTGTGTGGGTGTTAGTGTTGTGTGGGTGTTGGTGTTGTATGGGTGTTGGAGTTGTGTGGGTGTTAGTGTTGTGTGGGTGTTAGTGTTGTGTGGGTGTTAGTGTTGTGTGGGTGTTAGTGTTGTGTGGGTGTTAGTGTTGCGTGGGTGTTAGTGTTGCGTGGGTGTTAGTGTTGTGTGGGTGTTAGTGTTGTGTGGGTGTTAGTGTTGTGTGGGTGTTAGTGTTGTGTGGGTGTTAGTGTTGTGTGGGTGTTAGTGTTGTGTGGGTGTTAGTGTTGTGTGGGTGTTAGTGTTGTGTGGGTGTTAGTGTTGCGTGGGTGTTAGTGTTGCGTGGGTGTTAGTGTTGTGTGGGTGTTAGTATTGTGTGGGTGTTAGTGTTGTGTGGGTGTTGGTGTTGTGTGGGTGTTAGTGTTGTGTGGGTGTTAGTGTTGTCTGGGTGTTAGTGTTGTCTGGGTGTTAGTGTTGTGTGGGTATTAGTGTTGTGTGGGTATTAGTGTTGCGTGGGTGTTAGTGTTGCGTGGGTGTTAGTGTTGAGTGAGTGTTAGTGTTCCGAGAGTGTTAGTATTGCGTGGGTGTTAGTGTTGTGTGGGTATTAGTGTTGTGTGGGTATTAGTGTTGTGTGGGTGTTAGTGTTGTGTGGGTGTTAGTGTTGTGTGGGTGTTAGTGTTGTGTGGGTGTTAGTGTCGTGTTAGTGTTGTGTGGGTGTTAGTGTTGTGTGGGTGTTAGTGTTGTGTGGGTGTTAGTGTTGTGTGGGTGTTAGTGTTGTGTGGGTGTTAGTGTTGTGTGGGTGTTAGTGTTGTGTGGGTGTTAGTGTTGTGTGGGTGTTAGTGTTGTGTGGGTGTTGGTGTTGTGTGGGTGTTAGTGTTGTGTGGGTGTTAGTGTTGTGTGGGTGTTAGTGTTGTGTGGGTGTTGGTGTTGGTGTTGTGTGGGTGTTAGTGTTGTGTGGGTGTTAGTGTTGTGTGGGTGTTAGTGTTGTGTGGGTGTTAGTGTTGTGTGGGTGTTAGTGTTGTGTGAGTGTAAGTGTTGGGTGGGTATTAGTGTTGTGTGGGTGTTAGTGTTGTGTGGGTGTAAGTGTTGCGTGGGTGTTAGTGTTGCGTGGGTGTTGGTGTTGAGTGAGTGTAAGTGTTGGGTGGGTATTAGTGTTGTGTGGGTGTTAGTGTTGTGTGCGTGTTAGTGTTGCGTGGGTGTTAGTGTTGTGTGGGTGTTAGTGTTGTGTGGGTGTTAGTGTTGCGTGGGTGTTAGTGTTGTGTGGGTGTTAGTGTTGTGTGGGTGTTAGTGTTGTGTGGGTGTTAGTATTGCGTGGGTGTTAGTGTTGTGTGGGTGTTAGTGTTGTGTGGGTGTTAGTGTTGTGTGGGTGTTAGTGTTGCGTGGGTGTTAGTGTTGTGTGGGTGTAAGTGTTGGGTGGGTATTAGTGTTGTGTGGGTGTTAGTGTTGTGTGGGTGTTAGTGTTGTGTGGGTGTTAGTGTTGTGTGGGTGTTAGTGTTGTGTGGGTGTTAGTGTTGTGTGGGTGTTAGTGTTGCGTGGGTGTTATTGTTGTGTGGGTGTTAGTGTTGCGTTGGAGTTAGTGTTGTGTGGGTGTAAATGTTGGGTGGGTATTAGTGTTGTGTGGGTGTTAGTGTTGTGTGGGTGTTAGTGTTGTGTGGGTGTTAGTGTTGTGTGGGTGTTAGTGTTGTGTGGGTGTAAGTGTTGGGTGGGTATTAGTGTTGTGTGGGTGTTAGTGTTGTGTGGGGGTTAGTGTTGTGTGGGTGTAAGTGTTGTGTGGGTGTTAGTGTTGTGTGGGTGTTAGTGTTGTGTGGGTGTTAGTGTTGTGTGGGTGTTAGTGTTGCGAGAGTGTTAGTATTGTGTGGGTGTTAGTGTTGTGTGGGTGTAAGTGTTGGGTGGGTATTAGTGTTGTGTGGGTGTTATTGGTAGGCGGGTGTTAGTGTTGTGTCAATGGTGGTGGTGCCTGTGTGCTATTGTGTATGTTATTGTTGCGTTGGTGTTACAATGTTAGGTGGTTGCTAGTACCGTGTGAGTGTCACTGTTGCTTGGGTGTTGAGTGGTTTCCAACACTGTATGGGTATAAGTGTTGCTTACATGTTCGTGTTGGTTAGTGCTGTGTGGATGTTACACAATCTCCGCACTGTATACAAAAATTGTTGATCGTGATACCGCACTGAGATATTGCCGGACACAAAATCACAACAGAGATCCCAGTGATAGATGGGGGTTGATGGGTAACTGTTGTTGTGCTGGATTTAACATCTGGCTGAATATTTAGCCCGTTCACTCTGATCATTTAAATTTATAGGTTATTGATGCTGCTCTCTGTCAAATTTCTTGTTAATGATAATGTTATGGCACTGATGACCGTAACTGGCACGCACCGTAACTGAAGTTTGTCGGTAAAACCATCTGTGATTTCTTTTTTTCAAAAATAAACAAAAATTCTAATGGCAGGATGTAAAATATAAACAACAACCGGGGAGTACAGATGTTAACTCCCCATTACATTGCCTACCATCATCCATGATCTAAGTAGGGGAAGTCAGCCAGGGCGCCGCGTGAGCCCTCGTGACGTCACATCAGCCCTCTGGCGACCGGGTTCAGCTTGTTCCATTCCGTGCATGAATGAATGAATGGGGACACCATGATCTAGACACCATCAAGCCCTGAGAGAGAGAGAGAGAGAGAGAGAGAGAGAGAATGAATATTATATACACCAATAATGATGGTTGTATTTTTTCACATTAATAAATGCTGGAAATTACATTAATCTCTTCATTTATCCGTCTAAGAGCCATCATAAACGTTCCTCGCGTTAGTCAGTATATACTGTATATATATATATATATATATATATATATATATATATATATATATATATATATATATATATATATATATATATATATATATATATATTGTTACGGAACAGAGAAAGATAATGTACACTTTAAGTGAGAATACTAAAAATCACTACTGTCCCGTAAAGTTCCAGGTTCAAAACAAAAGAGTTAGGTAAAATTACAAGTTAAAGTTTAATGCTCAAACTAACAACAAAACATTCAGGACTCATAAGGATAATGTAATGGCAAAAAACAGGTTAAATATATGGTTAACTGCAATAGCCTCTATTAACACGAAATTAGCAAGAGTAAATTTATCTAAGTCAGCCCTGATAAAATGAAAATACACTGGATAATGCTCAGTTAATGCAAGATAAATTATTACAGATACAAAAGTATTATTAACAATTGCTGACAATATGAATTACTAAAACTTTACTAGGCCTAAGAATTTACACCTTATGCTACACAGTACAAGAACAAAATGCAATAACACTTATACTCAAACTACACAGCTGCTAGATGGTTGGAGACTTCCTGAGCACTCACAACAATAACTGTACAGGGGAGGACAGAGTTGTGAACAAAATGAGGAGTAGATCTAAGTGGCAATTAATGTAGAGACTGAGCTCATTATATAGGGGCCGGCAGAGCTTGATACAACTTGTAAGAAGGACGCGCAAATGAAGCCATGGGGACAAAGAGTTGACAATCCCGCTCTGAACAACAGAAAGAACGACTTACTCTACTATAAGGGAGTAGGGTGGGGAGTGAGGTAGAACACGCTCGTGATCAAACATGCAGCTTACTGTACGTTAGAATTACGCAAATGATGATGAAATCATAGGCTATGTAACAATATATATATATGGTGTGTGTGTGTGTGTGTGTGTGTGTGTGTGTGTACTACATTGGCGTACACAAAGGGTGCTGTGGTTGCTATAAAGTATGCTTGCACCCAATTGGCTTGCGCGGGTCGATTACACTTGGTTCACAGACTACACACACATCCAAAGCCACTCCAGTACTTCAATTACACTTACAAGCACTTCTCACCATACATACAATCTCTACCAGACAGCCTAAGCCACTTGCTAAAGAAACACTGGCTGTTTCGTCCAGACTTTGGTCGGGATAGGCCGGTCCTGCAGTGGATACTCAAACGGCTGATGATGATGGTGATGATGATATATAGATAGATAGATAGATGGATAAATAAATACATAGATACATAGTTAGACAGATAGATAGACAGGTAGATGAATGTGAATGTGATCGAATGTGTATTTGTGTGTGGAGGTTGTTATTTTGTTATTTTCTTTTCCTTACTCGTATCGCTACCCCACCTTGGTGGGAAGGTGCGATAAAGTATAAAACAAAAAATATGGATAGATAGAGAAGCATATATTAAGTCCTGTTGTGGAATGTTACAGACAGACAATAGTGTGATTTATTGACGTATTGAGTATGATTATGGTAAATTGTTATAAACACATAAAATATACTGTAGGAGAGATGAAGCTATGTGTGGTCGAATCTCAGATAGCGCGTCCAGGCCGACGCCAGCCAGCCAGCCTTGAGAGCAAGGATTGGGAAGGCAGTGGGGCGCGTGTGACGTTATGCAGGCGGGGATTCCCCACTGTCTGGCTGACCTCCTTTACTTAGATCATGCCATCATCAATCCATATCCTATCGAAACTTCATCCTTCGGGCTTTTTAGATGAGTACTCCTGCAGTTTTTTTTTTTTTTTTTTACACCCGCGCTCGCAAAGCTAAAGTGGGTATTACGTTATGAGTAACGTGGAAGTGTGTGTGTGTGTGTGTGTGTTAACAAAATAGCTCAATTTTTTTCCAGTTTCAAACTTGAAGGAAGCACTGAAGCCACTGATGACAGCTTTTCTTTCTGCTTACTGTAAGTCGTAGATCAACGTCGCTATCTACCCGAAGTAAGTTATACAGTTTTTCTACTATCTGAATTAAACTTGGGTGAGGGCTGAGGGTAGGACAAGAATAAAATAGTTCAACTTTGACAACACTCAGTCATAGGTCAAGGTCGCAGAACAAAGCCAAAGTTCGACTCGTATATTCGGGTGCGACCGAAATAACTCAAAGCCAAACTTGGTTAAGATATAAAGGTTAGCCAAAGTGTAAACCTTTCGTTTTTTAGAGCAATAGGTCAAACGTCAAGGTCACAGGGCATGGTAAATGAAAACACTTTTTTATCCAATTAAGAGCAAACTCTGTGGATGTGTTGTGGATGTGACAAGTAAAAAAAGAGCTGATTATAAGAAGAGTTATTTAGACGTCACAGTCACACGGAAACGTCAAAACCCAAGGTCAGTGTGACAGTTATCTCAAACATTTATTTTATCTGATTTAAACCAAACTTGGTCGAAATATTACGAGTCAGGCAAGAAATAAAGGATTCCGTTTGAGAACAAGCAGTAAAAAAAAAAAAAAATCGAGGTCACGAGGCAAAATCAAATATTGACCCTTGTGTGTGTGTGTGTGTGTGTGTGTGTGTGTGTGTGTGTGTGTGTGTGTGTGTGTGTGTGTGTGTGTGTTACCGAAATAGCTTGGTGAATGAACTGAGGATCACCCAAGATGCTGATTTACTGATATTGAGAACACTAAGTCCACTATCCAGGTCACATGGCAGGGTTGCCTTAAACAGTTTTAATCTTGTGTGGATCAAATTTGGTGGAATGGTTCAAGGTAGAACAAGGATAGAGATGCCCGATTTTGAGAATAATAAGTCAAAGGTCAAGGTCACAAGCAAATGTCAAAGGTTAATGTCAGCCAAAACAGTTTTGAACTGATTTGACGCAAGGCTGGTGCACAGGATAAGTGGTGGACAGGAATGAAGTATTTTGAGCGTGAGAGAAATCTGTCGAAGATCAGGGTCACTGGGTATCATCAAATATTTGGCCACTAGACCAATTCGCGTGCACAGATGTTATACAGTGTGAGTGCACCTTCTTATTTTGTTTTGTTTTCTTTTATTTTCTCAAGATAACAACCCTTCGTAACCCATTCAGTCTTATGGGATAGTTTAGTGGATTAGTCTAACTACGTCCAATTAATTTATTTCAAGCAGGGAAACGCTTTTCTTACTGAACGGGTCACTAAAGGATAGATAGATAAATAGATAAAATAGATAGATAGATATAGATATATACACGAATATATATACATACGTTTGTTCTCGAAAGGAAAATGTGCTAGACAACGTTCAAAGCCAAGGTGAATATGAACCCTTTTCAGGTGCAGCTTTCCTTCATCTAGCTGCTGAGTTCTTGCAATCCCAGGCTCCTTTCACCCCACCTGATTTGAATTTGGTCTTCCTTTCTGTTTACCTTATTATTAGCTCACTTTCAACTATCTAAGCCTCACCTCCCTCCTTAATAATTTCTTGTCTTTCCTCCGTCGTAACTGTGGAAGATGTGGAACCATAGATGTGCCATCAGGATTTCAGGTTATTCTTAAAGACTTCATATTGCTACTGGATACTTTATTAGCAGCGGGTTGTGTTACACCCACGGAGTCCAGTTGGTCTCTGTCTCACACAATCTTTCCTGGTAAAAGTAAGAGTGTTTCCATTCTGTGTGTTGCCCAGTGTCATGACTATGCTGTGTACACATAGAACAGTCTCCTCAGCAGATCTGGTAAGAAGGCAGCCAACCCCTACCGATTCATGATATGCTACCAAAGTCTGAGTAATGGCAAAAAAGCAATAAGCATCCACTCGCTAACATTTGTCTCCCCCTTGGTTAGTAAAATGTCTCCCAAGAAGGTACAAATGTAAAGATTAACAGAAGGCAATTTTAATAGTAATATGATGCAAATATCATAAGTAAATGATAAGAAAATTATGACAACACACTATTCTAATAACACTACTCGACAAATTTGAGCTTAATATCTAGTTCAGAAATGAGAATGGGTGATCTGGGTTAAATTGGAGGTGCTGATTACAAATATATTTTTACTATCTGACACTCACACATTTTCTGGAATTTAGTCTTGAAAATTTTCTTCCACTTGTCAAAAAACAATATGCTCCTATCGCTTGGATATGCTGGGAATATTTTAGTTTAATCAAGAAATATTAATTGCTGGTGTTAAAGTAATATGCAGAAAGGAAATCTATCTATCTATCTATCTATTGCCAGACGCCTTAACCCCATATGGGGTGGCCACAAACAAATCGCCTCCACGTCACCGTGTACCCCGCCATTTCACACACCCCTCTCTCATATACCTCTCCATTCCATCCCTCTATCTCATCCTTGGTCTTTCCCTCCCTCTCTCCCCCTCCACCTCACTCACATTCACTCTCCTCGTCAGTCTCTCACTCTCCATCCTCTCCACATGGCCAAACTACATTAATGTGTTTCTCCTAACGCTTCCTATCACAGCCACATCCACACCGAACCGCTCCTTCACATTCTCATTTGTCAGTCTGTCTTTCCATGTGACTCCACAGGCTCCTCTCAAATAACTCATTTCCACTGCTCTCACTCTTGACTTGTGTCCCTTCAACAACGTCCAAGCTTCACTTCCATACGTTAGAGTTGGTATCACAATACTGTCATGTAATAACTTTTTCACTTCCATTCTCACTTCCCTGTTTCTTATCACTGCTTTCAAGGAACCAGCAACTTATCTTCCTTGTTGTACCCTTTCAAGCACTTCACCTTCCAAACTTCCATCCTTACTCATCACACTATCCAAGTACTTAAACGTACTCACATTTTCCATTTCCTCATCATCCAACCTCACTGTACATTCACTAACTTCACCTCTCTCGAAGACCATAACTTTACTCTTCCCTACATTCACCTTTAGATTCCGTTTCTTACACACTCTCCCAAACTCATCCACCAAGCCTTGCAGCTCCCCTTCGTCTTCACTTAACAACACAGTATCATCTGCAAACATCAGTACAGGGAGTTCCCAAACACTGCCCTCTCTCATAAGGGCCACTCCGACATCCATTGCCCTACCTTGTATCTGTTTTATAACCCCATCCATATACAGACTGAACAACCATGGAGACATGACACATCCCTGCTTCAACCCAATCTTCATATAGAAAAACTCACTCAGTTCACTATTCACATGCACTGCAGTCTTAGCACCCTCATACATACTCTTCACATCATTCAACAACTTCCCATCTACTCCGTGTGTTCTTAATACTTTCCAGAATCCTTGTCTATCCACCCTGTCATATGCTTTCTCCAAATCCATGAAGACTGCATACAACTTTTTTCCCTTCTCTAGAAACTTTTCTGCTAAAGATCACAGAATGAATATCTGATCTACACAACCTCTTCTCTGCCTAAAGCCTCCCTGTTCTTTTCTTTACCAACTAATTCCTCTATTATTTCCCTAACTCTGTCAATAAGTATCCTACCATATACTTTTCCTATTACACTAAGAAGACAAATGCCCCTATGATTACCACACACTTCTTTTTCCTCTTTCCTCTTGTACAAGGGAATAATTATACCTGACTTCCAATCCTCCGGGACTCTACCTTCCTCCCAGGCCAATCTGAACAACTTTCGCATTCATTCTACTACTATCTCTCCCCCACGCTTCAGCATTTCACCACACACTCCATCAATTCCTGGGGCTTTCCCCATTTTGGCTTTCTTCATTGCTTCCACAACTTTCATCCTACTGATTTTTTCCTGTCTCCAAGTGTATTATTTCACTGCAGTATGTAAATTTCGCTGTGAATACAGTTACTAATAGTACGGTTTTTGACGATGTCTTTTTGTTCACTACATCGGCTTCCTGTGTCAGCATCCAACAATAGTCTCCCGTCATACTAGCTCCAATTCTACGTTAGGATCTTTGCTCCATTACCCCAATATCCTGGTGAAGACGTTCATCCTGTTCATCAGTAACATCACCTAAGTTAGCTGGAAAAACACCGAGCTGTGCATGAAGAAAATGGATTTTAAGGGACATGCGAGATCCAAGTTCATGGTACACAACCGGAAACTCTTCAATTATTTCCAAGTAATCTTCACTGCCATGGCTGTCCAGAAAAGCAGTACAAATTTTCTTACGTGACCTCCAAGCCCTAAGTCCGTCTGCCTCAAGGGCTGTGTCAAAATCACTGTCTTTCATCAGGCTATGAATTTTTGGGCCAACGAAAATGCCTTCCTTCCAATTTGGCATCACTATTCTTAGGGAAGACTTTCTTTAGGTGTGCAAAGGCTGCACCTGTCTTATCCAATGCTTTGACGAAGTTTTTCATGAAGCCTAACTTGATGTGAAGAGGTGGAAGTATATCATCCACTTGAATGAGTGATATTTCCATACATTGTGTACACTGACTTCGTAGAAACTCCGGGGAGGCCACTGACATTGGATGTTCTGCTGCTGCACAGTCTCAGCTGTCCCATAAACATAGGAAGCAACAGTATTTCGTGAAACCTCCTTGTAGTCCAAGCAGCATGGCTACTGCTTTCAAATCACTGCACATTTTCCATCGGAATTCATAATACTCAGTCAAAATGGGGAGTTTTTGCATCGATTAGTATGTTTCCTTCATATCAGAAGCTAAAACAAGTGGTATACTGAATACCATGTTGCCACTGTAGACGAGAACAACCTTCAGACCTGATTTGCTGGAGTAAAAAAAAAAAAAAAAAAAAAGTGCCATTCGTCAGGATCATGAATCCTTCCCTGGGTTACAGACCTGCAATATTGCTACAGTAGCATACTCCTCCGTCTGACTTGAAAAAATGTTAGAATTTTTGTTGCTGCTTCCTGAAACTCGTCATCTTTGTGTCTGGATGCAAGAAGTTCCATTCTTGCAATCTCAAGGCAAGTAGTTCTGTTCTGCTAAATTTAGGTCACGTACAAGATCGTTAAAGTTGCCTTGGGGAACTAGATGGGGTACTTTGTCAGACAGATGACATTCAAAGTCAGAATCAGGGGCAGCTGCACCAGATGCCTCTCCATCTTCATCCTCATCTGAAGTCTGGAAAACACATTTAGTTGTTGGTAGTCTTGGAATGGGAAGGTCCTTCATGTAGTTGATCGGTCTTATTGCTGATGGTAAAATTTTATAAACAATATTATTTTAGTCTGTGGAAGAATATCCCACAACTTTTGCCATGCAGGGTAGCAATTGTCATGCAAATGTAGCAATCTGTTGTGTTGTCACCAGATTCTCTGTACACCATGGGAACTGCAAAAGGAATCCCTGTTTTCCTTTCTGCGAGCCATTCACAAAGTGAGTTGGAACAACTCATGCAGCTGATATAGTGCGCCAACCATTTGTCTTGGTCACCAATCTTAATGCCAAAATAATGTAGATAAACTGTTTTTACAAGGGACGTCATCCTTTGTTTTTGCTTCTTTGGAGCGGAATTTCCACATATACTGTATATCAGGAAGCATTAGGATCATTTACACATCGGCGAGGCATTGTCAGCCAAGAAAACTAAAATAAGTGTTATATTTTGCATAATGAATATACATTGACTTACTTACATAGACTTAAATACACAAACTTACTTATATTATCAATCGGCAAAATAGAAGATATATTTATGGGTGCAAAGATTTCAAAGTTTTGTGCACATATAGCATAGTGTTGATGAGTTGGGTACACAGAGAGAGAACTTGACTTGAATAGAGGAATAATTCGGGACAACGTAAAGACCAGAATCTCTGAGTGACTTGACAGGAGTATTCGGACAGGTAACACAAACGAGTGACGGTGTAAAGGTAATGTGTATGGTCTAAGTGAGTATGGAAAATTAGTACGTTGGGAGCAGGGGTGAAAAAACATGGAGAAACAATAGTCTTAACTGAAAGGTTACATACTAAGGCATTCTCACAAAGGGCAGCTGTGATAGGCAGGATATTAAAAAGAAATGCCAGACATAGATGAAGGGACTGAGCAGCAGATGAACACGAGTGTATGTGATTTTGTGGGACAAAAAGGCCACAGACTTATGGTGTGAGACAGAAGAAAAAACTTAAAGTACACAGATGCAGTATAGAGAGTGTCAGTCATTCAGAGGAAGGGAAATAGTTGGAAGAGATTGAAGATGACTTCAGAATGAATATAAATTTGGACCATGATAGTCGTGGAAAGGAAAGTAGCTTCTAGTACATGATGGTGCAATTCTAGACTTGAGAAAGAAAAAATACGATCAAAACTAAAATTAATGCAAGCCCATTCAAAAACTAAACAAAGGTATGACATCGGAATAAGGTCTAGGGTAACATGACCCTGACAGCATCTACTAACAGAAAAATAGAATTCTCTACTTGTAACATTAATGACTGGAGGGACAAAGACAATGATTCAAGGTTAAAGCTGATATGCAATATTTCTGTGACAACATTAATTTTATCATTTAATTTTTCAAAGACGTCTGAAAATATTTTCAGCTGAGTGTCCATTTCATTCATATGTGTGACAATATTACCTGGTAATTTGTGATGAACATTCAGCACACTATCCTGTGCTTCCAAAGTTGAGGCAATTCTTCTAATTGTTCATCATATGCTAACAATTCATCACATGTTGCTAAGCCAAAAACGCCACCAAGGAC
>NC_136980.1:31285261-31327761 GCF_032717465.1 Coenobita brevimanus
ATCAACAGACCAGTTTTGTAGCTAAGTGCGAACAGGTGTGCTGGGGGTTAGGGGCATAGGCATGTTATACCCCTGCCCACATACTGGGATTTGCATTACACATCTATGAACATTTATTTACGATTAAGTGGTTAATATTCAGCCCGTTAATACATTTTATATCAACCTCCATCTATCTATCTATCTATCTATACCCTCTGTCTATCTATCTATCTATATAATATATACAATATATATAAATATAAATATATAACTGTAGTCTCTCTCTCTCTCTCTCTCTCTCTCTCTCTCTCTCTCTCTCTCTCTCTCTCTCTCTCTACGGTCTATATATATACATATATATATATATATATATATATATATATATATATATATATATATATATATATATATATATATATATGCACCAACTTATCAAATCCCAGATGAAGAAATAGAAACATACTATGATGACATCTCACAGATTATTGAAGTAAAACAGACAACATATACTATACTCATGGAAGACTTCAATGCAAAGTTGGGAAGTTGAAGAATGAAGAAACATGTATGGGAAAATTTGGAGTAGGAGAAAGGAATGAAAGAGGAGAAATGCTGGTAAATTATGCTGAAATGTTTAACATGAGGCTAATGAACACATTCTTCCATAAAAGAACAGGGAGAAATGTGTGACCTGCAGAATGCTTAGAATTGAAATCGATTTCCTTATAGTTTTAACGCGATCATCAAACGTCACAGTTATCAACAGAGTAAATAAAGGGTAATGTTCGAATGCTGACCTTGACTTGGACTGTTCAATTTAAGTGAAAGAAGATGTTGACTAAAGATATCCCAATAATCTTCCTACGAAAACAAAGCAGCCTTTCAATTGGGTTAAGGAACAGATTTCAGGCTCTAACGGATTTCTGAATGTGACATTTTGAGCTGAATGAGACTAACAAAATTGCTAAGACAATCAGCGGAGGTAGTAGGAAAACCTAATGCAACCAAATCAGATAATATTCAGAAAAGACACTCGAGCTTATAAGCAACAACGAAATCGAAAGTAAAAACAAAGAAAGCCAATCAGAAAGAGAAGAAAAAAATTAAGCTTATCAACAAAAGACAAAGAGAAGAAACGAGAAAGTGTTGCCATACAAAGAAACCATCAAAAAAGGCCAGATTCCGAAACAGGTCCGAAGTAATGATGGTATAGGAAAGCAACAAATGACGTCACTGAAAGAAAAAAAACGATGAAATCATTAAATGCAGAGATAAGATGGTGAAGGGAGTTGAAGAATTTTAAAAAGAACTTTATGCATCAAAGACAGTAGTACCAATAGCTAACTTTTCAGTTGGCACAAGTGAAATACCTGAGGTAACACCAGACGAAGTAAATATTTCTCTTAAAAATATGAAAAGAGGGAAAGCTCCGGGAAAAGATGGAATAGTAACGGATTTACTGTTGGATGCAGGAGTAGAAGTACAAAATAGGCTTGCTCACTTATTTACCCAAAGTATAAAACAGAAGAAATTTCCAATACATGGTGTAATGCAATAGTTATTTTACTCTACAAAAAAGGTGACTCAAAAGATCTTAGTAATTATGGACCCATTAGCTTATTATCAGTCATTTACAAATTCTTCACTAAAGTCCTTACGAACAAAATAACAACAATTTTGGAGGAAAACAAACCTCATGAACAGGCATGATTCCGATGCGGGTATTCGACCACTAATCATCTACACACAATGAATCAGCTAATTGAGAAAACTACAGAATATAATAAACCACTGTGCTTAGGTTTTGTTGATTACGAAAAGGCTTTTCATTCAGTGGAGCACATAGTAATTATAAATTCATTGTGAGAACAAGGAGTGAGTGAGAACATTGTTAAACTGCTCGAAAACATATATAAAGAGGGAACTGCTACAGTTAAAATACATAAGGACTCAGAAAAAATTAAGACTGAGAAGGGCGTGCGTCAGGGAGATACAATTTCACCAAAATTATTTACAGCGTTCCTAGAAAGTATTTTCAGAAACCTAGACTGGGAAAACAAAGGAGTGAACAAAGATGAAGAAAAGCTAAACCATTTAAGAGATGCAGATGACATTGTCCTAATCTCAGAAACAGCGCAGGCATTGCAAGACATGTTAAATGACCTGAACAGTGAAAGTCTGAAAGTAGGACTGAAGATGAACCGGAGTAAAACTAAAGTAATGTTTAATCCACAAACACCAAAGAGCGTTATCAGAATAAGCGATGAAATTCTTGAAAAAGTTGAGGAGTACAACTATTTTGGACAAATACTAAAATTAACGAAAGATCATGCTAGCGAAATAAAAAGACGCATTACAATTGGATGGAAAGCTGTCGTTAAATATAGAGACATTATGAAAAGTAGCTTGTCAGTTTGTATGAAACGAAAAGTACATAACGAATGTGTAATTCCAGCTATGACGTATAGTTGTGAGACCTGGAAACTAACAAAATCATTGGAAAATAAATTAATCCGTTCTGAGAGAGCAATGGATAGGTCAATGTTAGGAACATCTTTAAGAGACATGAAAAGATTAACTTGAGTGAGAGAGCAGTCTAAAGTCAAACAGAAGTTATTTCAGAACAAAAATGGAGGTGGGCAGGCTATATAGCAAGAATAAGGGATAACCGATGGAGCCAAAGGCTGACTGATTGGACACCAAAAGATTTTAAGAGTAGCAGAAAAAGGCCAGACAGGAGATGGAGAGATGAGATAGAGAAAATTGCAGGGAAAACGTGGCAAAGATTGGCTCAGTCAAGGAAATCATGGAAAAGGTTGTGGGAGGCCTTTGTTCAGCAGTGGACTTGTTATGGCTGATGATATATATATATATATATATATATATATATATATATATATATATGTATGTATTTAGATAGCTAGATAGATATAATTATCATCATCAGCCATTGCAAATCCACTGCCAAAGAAAGGGCTCCCCCAACCTTCTCCACGATTTCCCTGACTAAGCCAATCTCTGCCACGTTTTGCCTGCAGACTTCTCTATCTCATCTCTCCACGATCTGTTTGGCCTTTTTCTGCAACACTTACAATCTTGTGGGCCCGTACTTATAAAACACTAAGACTGGGTCATAAAGCGAGAGTCTGTTCTAAATACTCAGGAACGAATCATAACTCCTTATGCTCAACCTAACCTGAGTCATGGCAAAAGACACCTCCGGAGTTGGTATGGGGCTTCGGATGCGACTAATAACACTATCATAGCGGTTAACATGCCCGCCGCACCACAACAAAATCGACACCGTCAACAAAGACGTTTTCGTGACAGGAAAAATGTGCTTAACGAGGTAAGTAATGCAGAACTGGTAAAGAGATACCACTTGGACCGTGCAGGCATAATTTTTGCGTTAGATTTGGTGCGGGATACCCTAACAAGAACAATGGCAAGAAACAAGGCTCTCACGCCAGATATGAAAGTTATTATAACGTTGCGTTACCTTGCAACTGGAAAAATGCAACTCTAGTGGTGACAACCACTTGTGCGTTTCTTTATCGTACTGTAGGAGTTCTCCATACTGCTCTTGGCGGTGGTGGTGTTTGTTTACAGGATGGTGTGGTGAGGCAACATGTCCTCATCCATAGTAAAACAAAGTGGTTCGCCAAAAACATTTAAGGAAAATATTGTAGTAATTTTATATTTTTGTTACATCTTTTCTCTGTTGTTATTGTGTATTTTTCTTCAATTTTCAAAATTAGCAAGTGCTACATATAGCAAACCTGTATCTCAGCAGCTTATGATTCCGACCAAAGTTTCGACTTCGTTATGATGAACTGTTCCTTAAGTCTCACAATTCTTTCTTTCACCTATGATGTAGGTTTTATAAGTATGGCCCCTGGAGTCTAGTCAGTCAGCCTCAGGCTCCATCGGTTATGCCTTGTTCTTCCTACATGACCTGTCCATCTCCGTTTCTATTCTTTTATAACTTCCATAATGTCTTTGACTTTTAATCTGCTCTCTCACCCAATTTGATCTTTTCCTGTTTCTAAAAGATATTCCCAATATTGACCTTTCAATTGATCTTTGAGAATGGATTACTTTATTTTCCATCGATTTTGTCAGTTTCTAGGTCTCACAACCTTCCGTCATAGCTGGAATTATACATTCGTTACATACTTTTAGGTTCATACATACTGGCAAGCTACTTTTCATGAAGTCTATATTTTAACGAAAGGTTTCGCTTCAGTTGTAATGTGTGTTTTTATTCGTTATTAAGGTCTTTCGTTAGTTGTAGTACTTGCCCCAGGTAACTGTACTCCTCGACCTCTTCAAGAATTTCTTCTCTTATTTTGATGACGTTGTTTGGTGTAGGCTATCTAGATTTAACATTAGCTTTACTCCGGTTCATCTTCAGCCCTACTCTCAGATTTTCTGTATTTAGGTAATTTAACATTTTTTACAATGTCTCTGCTGTTTCTGAGATTAGAACTCATCTGCAAATCTTAAATGATTTAGTTTTCTCCATCTATATTTCCTCCTTTCTTCTCCCGATCTAGGTTTCTGAAAATACTTTCTAGTCATGCTGTAAATAATTTTGGTGAAATTGTATTTCCGTGATGCACGCCCTTCTCAATATTATTTTTTTCCGAATCTTTATGTAATTAAACTGTAGCAGTGTCCTCTATCTGTTTCGAGCAGTTTTGCAATATTCTCGTTTACTTCTTGATCTCGCAGTGAATTCATAATTGCTATGTACTCCACTGAGTCGAAAGCCTTTTCATAATCAACACAACCTAAGCACAATGGTTTATCATATTCTGTAGGTTTTTTCAATTAGCAGATTCATTGTGAGTAGATGATCAGTAGCTGAATACCCTCTTCGGAATCCTGCCTCTGTACGAGATTGGTTTTATTTCAAATTTGTTGTTATTCTGTTCGTAAGAACTTTAGTGCAGAGTTTGTAAATAACGGGTAATAAGCTAATGGGTCTATAGTTATTAAGATGTTTTGAGTGGCCCTTCTTGTAAAGCAAAAGAATTATTGCATTTACACAATGTTTTGGGAATTTTCTTCTACTTAATACACTGAGTACTTAAGTGGGCGATCCGGTTTTTCACTTCAACTCCTGCATCCGTCAGTAAATCTGCTACTATTCTGTCTTCTTTTGGAGCCTTCCCTCTTTTCATGCTGTTAGGAGGACTGTTTACTTTGTCTGGTGTTACCTCAGATATTTTACTTGTGTCAGCTTAAAAGTTCGCCATCGGTAACATTTTCGTTGAGGCACACAGTTTTTAGCAAAATTCTTCAGCTCTCTCAATCATCCTAGTTCTGCATTTAATGACTTCATTTAATGACTTCACGACTTTTGCCTTTCAGTGATATAATTTGTTGCTTTCTGAATGCCATTTTACTTCGGATCTGTTTTAAACTTTCTCCTTTTCTGATGGTTTCTTTAATCTGATCCATGTTTCTCTTTCTCTTTTCTTCGTTATGTCTCTTGTTAATAAGCTTATTTATATCCGCTTTTTCTATTTCATCTTTCTTTGCATTTACTTTCTTCTCCTTTCTTCTTTTCATGAGCTTGAGGGTAATTTTTGCATATGTGTTGGTTTTGGTTGTATTAGCTTTTCCTACTACTGTACCTCTGCTGACTCTTACCACATTTGTTAGTATATCATTTAGTTCAACAATATCACGCTCAGCATATATCAGAGCGTTTATCTGTTTGGTATTTTTGACAGAAGGGCTGCTTTGCTTTCGCTTACTTTCGTTGGACATATGTTTTTATTCTTAATTAGCCTCTTTCTTTCACTTCTGATTATATATATATATATATATATATATATATATATATATATATATATATATCGAGAGTCTGTGAAAATGCACCACCTAATACAGTCTAATACAATCTGTGTACTGTTGCTTGTTTCCAATCCTGATGAAATTTGATATGGTCATGTACTCATACAACGCCCATCTGAACAAAAAGACTCGCTTTGTTCACGAGGGAATGCCTCAGAGATAAGCTTAATCTATTAAGCCCATTCCACTAGATGCCTATCAATGGAAATGGAGCATGTGGTTGTTTTACGTCTAGAACGAAGGTTAGAGTGTGTGTAAGTGGAATACGGTCTATTAGTTCTTGAATGACTGCCACCATGCCACGTTTGTCATGCCCTGAACGTCGTCATGTTTTAGGGATGGTGATGGGTGGCATGATGCAACGTGAAGTAGCGTGCAAAATGGAGTGTCTTCATTCAACTATTGTCAGGCTCATTCAGAGTCATCACGAAACAGACTCAGCTGACGACCAACATCCTGAAAGAGTACATGTCACAACAGAGCGTCAAGATCACCACATCAGGATGCTGCATCTCTGGGACAGATTCAGTTCAGCAGGACAAACAGCACGTGAGTTTCGTGGCTGACAAAATCATCCGATAAGCAGGTTCACTGTTCACCGGCGACTGCTGTCGTTTGGCCTAAACACCGGTAGACCCACAAGGGGTTCGGATCCCTTGTCGTAGCAGACTACAGTGGTGTAGCCAACATGAACCACACACCCAAGGTTCCATATTATCAGTCTTATTTATGAATATTCGAAGTATTCCATCCAACCTTAACAACTTCTTAGTGCAAGATGTTGACTGCATAAACATAAAATTTGATATAATGGGTTTCTCCAAAACCAGATTAGAAGATCATCTATCACAATTGTATAATATATCAAACTACATTATGTGTTCTCAATGTAGGAACACAAATGGTGGTGGAGTATATATGTATATACATCTGTAGCTCAATGAATAGCACTCACCGCAGGTTTCATTCACCGAGTCTTGCCTTCAGTGTGTCAGTGTCGGTCTGAACGGTAATAATGGTAAAATATTTGTTGCTTGTTTTTATTGCCCTCCCAGTGGCAATGTACAGGAGTTTTTGTCAAAAATGCATGATGTTTTCATTTATATTAGAGAAAATAATTTTAAACAGATTTATTTCATGGGTGATTGGAATTTAGATCTCTTAAAGAATAATATTCATATGCCTACGACAGATTTCATAACAATTATGTATTCCCATTCATGTTTTCCCACAATAACCAAACCAAGATGCATTTATCAGAATTCTGCAACAATTCTAGATAATATATGGACTAACCAGACTATGTATAGTAAATCACACTGTATAAGGTACTCAACTATCAATGAGCACTTTCCTGTTTTCTCGCGATTGAAGGTTTCATCTGGACATACTCAACAACAAACACATACGGTTAACAAAAGGATATTATTGTTTCTATCAGAAATTTAAAGACATATTTGACCTAACATTTCCAGAAACAACGTTTGCCCTAAAAAGGGATCAGTTAGATAAGCCTTACATTACGTCAGGAATTAGAGACTCGATCCGCGAGAAGAATAGGTTGGCAAGGCTTGCTGGTAAATGGCCTTTACATATGATGCTTTTTTTTAAAACATACCGCAGTAAGTTAACTACAATTATCTGACAAGCAAGGAAGCAATAGTTTAATATTAAACTTAACAATGAACAAGGAAATCCTAAGAGCACGTGGAAGTTTTTGAATGAAATTTTGTGTAGGAAAAACAAATGCAACCGCAATAGTTCTGACATGAATGTTGATAACATCTCGAGCAGTACTAATGCATTCAATCAACATTTTGTAAACCCTGGGAGGTCAATATCATAAGATGTTCGTCAGGTGGAACACGTTTCACCAAGTATCTAGGCTACCTCCGCCACCAGACTTATCACTCTGGTTACCCCCTGTAATGCTACAAGAAATGCTAGATCTTATTAGTAATTTGAAATTTACTGCCTCAGGTTATGATGAAATTCCTCTTTGTATAGTTAAATCTTGCTCTCATATATTAGCCCCATTATATTCCATATTATTAAGTTATCTTTTAAAACTGGTGTTTTCCCTGACGCTTTGAAAATTGCTCGTGTTACTCCAGTTTACAAAGCTGGTAAAAAGGAAGACTTTAACAATTATAGACCAATATCAGTTCTGCCTGTAATAAGTAAGCTATTTGAGACAGCTATATGTTCGAGACTTGTCCCTTTCCTTCTTGGTAATAATCGTATTAATCCTCAGCAGCATGGTTTTCTTCAGAATAAATCAACAGAAACGGCTTTAGTAATTTTTATTAATATAATCAATGAATCATTGGAAAGAAAAGAACATATTGTTGGGCTTTTTATAGATTTTGCCAAAGCTTTTGATTCGTTAGATCATGATTTACTACTACAGTATATAATGGTGTAATTGGTATTCCCCTTAAATTGTTATCTTCCTACTTAAGTAACAGGAAACAATATGTCGTTTATAACCATGAATGTTCCAGTTGCTTAAATATCTCAACAGGAGTTCCTCAAGGGTCAATCTTGGGCCCTTTCCTATTTTTAGTTTATATTAATAATCTTGTCAATGCTAGTGAAAAATTTAAATATATTATGACAGCTGATGATACGAATATTTTAATGTGAAAATGTACGCAGCTTGTTTAGTATATTATATAATGAACTTGAAAATTTAAATAATTGGATTATTGCAATTAAATTGGAGCTGAACATATCCAAGACTCACTATATGCACTTTTATAGAACGACTAAAGTTAAAACATTACAACAGTTACTAAATGGAGGTCATAATATAAGCAGACAATAACGACTAAATTCTTGGGTGTCACCACTGACTATAAATTAAAATGGAAGGAACATATACTGAGGGTAAACAGTCACATTGCCAAAACATTGGGTATATTGTACAAAACACGTGAAATGCTTACCTCCTCCGCACTTCAAAGTGTGTACCACTGCTTAGTATATCCATATCTTATACATGGTATTGTTGTATGGGGCGGTGTGAGTCAAACTTAAAAAAATCCCTTTGTTGTAATGCAGAAACGGATAGTAAGAACTATTTCTTATTAATATATATATATATATATATATATATATATATATATATATATATATATATATATATATATATATATATATATATATATATATATATGATTCAACTAGAAATGCATTTAATGAGCTGAATATTTTAAACATTAATCAAATATACAAATATTTTAGCATACTGTTTTCGTTTAAGGTTCTAAATGGATTGAACTGCTGTAGCAATATTGTTGTGTCCTCACCCACACTGGCACAGTCTCCAACAGCAGTAGCTCTGTACAGGAAGGACGTTGCCCAGTGAGTTGTTCTTCCTGTGGTCAGCCTTTAGGTGTACAGTACAGTACACAAGATCAACTGAGGCGAAAATAAACGCTGGCTTCTTAAGTTCACTGTCGTTATTTTCCAAGTAATTTCACTTAATGCTTTCTAACTTCACTTCACTATTCTCACAAAGCACTAGAGCTATACACACTTTATTGATTGCAATAACACTTAATGTTTAACAACACTTCACAGTTATTACACTTAATGCTTGACAACACTTAACAGTTTTTCACAAGTACCGAAAATAATATTCACTTACTGTAATTACACTTAATGCTTCCAGCAACACTTCACAAACTTCACTAACTGCACTGACACTGCACTACAGTCAGACCGACTGCACTTCACTCAAACTGACCTGAAACCTGACTAAAACTGCCCTAACCTCTCCCCATCTTTGTATAAGCTTCATTTTACTAGAAACGTCTACATTCTACGAGAACAACAGTTGCCAATTCAGAGACAACCAAAACATGCCAAAGCTGTCCTACATTACATAACACTCCAAATAACTTACCATAGGAATTTAAATTACATAATTTAACAGGCAATCACTTAAATAAAACATTATAAAGAAAAAGAGCACAAAAATAAATGCACAACTTCCGAAATAACTACCCTCACAAACAGCAGGCAAACTGGCAACTCTGACTCGTAGCGATACCGGAACCATAAACATCGGGAATTATCGAGATGCTTCTCTAGCAACTAACTGGTAAATCTCGCTTCTTAACAATATGTTTCAATACATAAGTCACAATCATGATAGGCCGTGAAATAAATCTCATTCAACCAGCAGTTACAACATTTACCAGCAAACGTCATATATATATATATATATATATATATATATATATATATATATATATATATATATATATATATATATATATATATATATATATATATATATATATATATATATATACACACTGTGCAGGGCCAGTTGTGGAACTACCTACCTTATCGCCTTAAAACTAATATTAATCATAGTTTCTTTAAACAGGCAATTAAATATAAAATTATGATTGGGTTCTTAAACATTAATTAAGAAATACGTTGTATATAAGTTTGTTTCATAAATTAATAATTTTGTATTGCCAGAGACAGATGAACCAAGTTATTTTTAAAAGCTTATTAGGTTTGTAAAAGAGCCATTGGCTCAACAAACCTGGCCAGTATAGTTTCTTCTATGTATGTACAATATATGTCTGTATGTTACTCTGGCTAATAAAAAATTTACTTTGAAACTTTGACCAGAAGACAGTGGAATGTTGTTCTCCTTCTGGATGAATGTCGTTTTTGTATGAATTGCTCTGACGGTCACCTGCGTGTTTGGAGGCGACGCAATGAACGTCATGCAAACTGTTGTGCAAGACAGGGTAATCACTGGGATGGACCCGGCATCGTGGCATGGGCAAGCATTGCAGCCGACTACAAAACACCTCTTGCGATCACTGAAGGCAACCTGGCTGCTAGAAGATAATGTTGACAACGTTCTCAGGCCCTATGTGATCCTGTTTCTATGCGACCATCCAGCTGTAACAATGTTGCAACAAGATAACGCTCGTCCCCGTGCTGCTCGTATCACGGCTGAATTTCTGAAGGTGGAATGTCACCTTACTACCATTGCCTGCCTTATCACCTGATTACGCATATCATCGCGTGACCCTAAACCTCAAAACAGGCAACAGTTGATCTAGGCAATGCAAGAAGAGTGGGAGAGGCTTCCACAGTATCCACTGGATGAACTGATGTCCAGTTTAAGGCGCAAGATTATGTCTTGCATGGATGGGAATGGTGGCCACACCCCGTACTGACTGACAAACGTAATGTGGAACTGCCTGTCTGGGGGTGAAGTCACAAATGCCCTGATGACTGTTTATGCAATGAATTTCTTGTCCTTATGTTCTGTTGCAAACTTCTAGTGGGTATTGATGGACACACTGTGTGAACTACATATAGAAATGTCGGACTTCAAGAACAGTAAATCACTGGCAACCTATTGGTGCGTTTTCAGTGACTCACAGTATATATATATATATATATATATATATATATATATATATATATATATATATATATATATATATATATATATATATTGTTACGGAACAGAGAAAACTGTCCCGCAAAGTTCCAGGTTCAAAACAAAAGAGTTAGGTAAAATTACAAGTTAAAGTTTAATGCTCAAACTAACAACAAAACATTCAGGACTCATAAGGATAATGTGATTGCAAAAAACAGGTGAAATATATGGTTAACTGCAATAGCCTTTATTAACACGAAATTAGCAAGAGTAAATTTATCTAAGTCAGCCCTGATAAAATGAGAAAGCCGGATAATACTCAGTGAATGCAAGATATATCATTACAGATACAAAATCTTATCAAAAATGAATGACATAAAAACACATGAATCACAAAAACGTTACTAGGCCTAAGAATTAACCCCTTATGCTACACAGTACAAGAAAAAATGCAACAACATTCATACTCAAATTACACATCTGCTAGATGGTTGGAGACTTCCTGAGCACTCACAATAATAACAACTGTACAGGGGAGGACAGAGATGTGAACAAAATGAGGAGTAGATCTAAGTGGCAATTAATGTAGAGACTGAGCTCATTATATAGGGGCCGGTAGAGCTTGATACAACTTGTAAGAAGGACGCGCAAATGAAGCCATGGGGACAAAGAGTTGACAATCCTGCTCTGAACAACAGAAAGAACGACTTACTCTACTATAAGGGAGGACGGGGGAGTGAGGTAGAACACGCTCGTGATCAAACATGCAGCATAATGTACGTTAGAATTACACAAAGGATGATGAAATCATAGGCTATGTAACAATATACAGAGAGAGAGAGAGAGAGAGAGAGAGAGAGATGTTTGGTATAGAGTATCCATAATTCTTTAGAAAAAATAGTAATTATATCCATTACACAATGATCTTTTTATTTAATACGATTCAGTTATGTCTGACGGTAAATTATCACTCAGTTTCTGTCTAACTCAGTATCCTTTTCTTGTTCCTTCTCTCTCTCTTTCATTTGTTTCTCCTTTCCATGGTCATTTAATTCATCAAACTGCACTTCTCTGCTTATTTCCTCTTACATCCTCTCCCTCGTTAATCTCCTTTCCCTGCAGCATCTCAGTACAACCCCACACTTCCCCCCTCATTCGATCATTGTTATCTTTTCACACCCTATTAGTCACCTCTGATGCCACTCATATCACTGTCATAACATGGAGTTGCTGCTCTGCAGCGAGCGTGTGACCTCCGGTCGCCCTATTGAAACACCCGCGCTCGTTTCCTGCACCATAGTAATGCAATTGGTACTGTTCTTAGCTTGCTTTCTCCGTCTCAGTGCTGCCTCTGTGTATACATATGTATCATAAAACACAGATATATATGGAGTATGATTTTATTCTGCCTAGCTCAACAAATTATATGGGATACATTTAGCCAAAAATATGAATAAAACAATTCCATAGGTTGCTGCAATGAAGAACATACTTTTTGTTTTTCGTTTTTCTTTATGATTTCCTTTACGTAATGTCTGTTTATTAATGATAATAAAGATAAAATTAAGGTCGATGGGAGGAGAACATATATGACAATAATGTATAGTTTTCCATCATAAAGTGATATTATACCCTGATAATACTGTAGCACTGTGATACCAGTATTATTATTTGTGAACATAATCCTTACTAGTAGAGGTGTCAAACATATTGCTGTTTAGACAGATTTTTTCAGTACAGTAATACTGTATGAGCTATTCAGTAACATAGCTGTGGAAATAACTAGTGCCATTAGCTGATGCTTTAAGAACTTTTTTTGTTCTTTTGCAAAATTTGAAAGCACTGCTGTTTCATGACAGATTTTAACTACATTCACTCGCATCGAGGTCTTCCCCTGTCTCTCTTGTCAATAAAAGTGCTTAAATAGCTTTTGCCTTTAGATGTTACTACCAGTGCTTGACAAAAGGTTATTTTTTAAAATAAATATAAGAAATCAGTGACATCGAAGCACTGACCTCTATAATTATATCACAACTCCCCCTTACCTTTGAACACCTATTTTTTGCACCTTGGACTTTTTTATACGGAGTGCAAATATCCTGCATGTAGACCGAATGTAGAAAAATGTATTGTGTTTATCAGTAATATTACAGATTTGGCAACAAGATGCATTTCTTTCTTGTGAAATTTGATACTATTTCTCTTCAACGAATTCCTGTGCCCATTTTTCCATACGTATACTGCACAGTGGGCCATGGCACTATATTTTCCAGATCCACCTGCTGATTTCAAAGGGCGCGGGTGTCAGGCGAGGTGTTTCAACATGGCTGCCACTCCACCAGTGCCACCCTGGCTGCGGACCAACAAACTACGCTGCACAGCTCATGAGGTAGCCCCTCCATGTTGTAAAGCTCAGTGGTTAATATGGACATACTTCAGTGAGAATGGTAAGGAACGTTATATCTCACCCATTCTGTTTGAAAATTATATCCCAAGGCGAATAAAAATTGTGACGAGGGAGAAGGAACTAAAATCTAATATAGGTAATTGAACTGAAGGGGTTAAACATTACAACATCATCATCATCATCATCATCATCATCATCACCACAATATTTTCCATTAATATGCGTATAGAAAAGATCTAGAAATAGGAGAAAAGCTACAAATAAAATGTCTAGTGTACTCGGCCATACATGCATTCGAGAATCTTTCAGACCAGGGCTTATTGCCTCATTGGACTGAGGGCTTATCGACTCCATGGCCAGCAGTCTTTATGCCAGTTCTTACTGCCCCGTTCAACGGCGGTCATATTGCCAGGGTTTATTGCCCCAGTGGATGAAGGTCTTATTGCCAGGGCTTCTTGTCCCAGTGGGCGGAGCTCTTAGCGGCAAGTGTTATCGTCTCAGTGGTCGGAGGTTATAGCGGGGTCTTATCGCCTATGTGGTTGGAGGTTTAAGCAGCAGGTCTTATTCCCTCAGTGGTCGAAGGTTTTAGCAGCAGGTCTTATTGCCTCAGTGGCCTTAAGTCTTAGCGCCAAGTCTTATCGCCTCAGTAGTCGGAGGTCTTACCTCACAACACCACACCACACCTCACAACACCATGCCTCTGTTATATCATTACATCTCACCCTATCTCTCCATTCTTCAATATACTGTATAGTAAAGGAGAAACTTATGATTATATCTAAATTTCTCCCCCCCCCTCCCACAAAAAAAAATGAGTACAATGAATATTATTTTCTAATAATATGAATATGAGAAAAATGGCCTCGCGATCAGAGTGCCTCACTCACACACTCCGCCTCGTTAGCACCACATCACTAACGCCACTCACTAATACCATGCTACCCAAATACATCTCTTCACTGACACCACCTCACTTACACAACTTTATTAACACCTTTCCACATCTTTCCTAACACCACTCCACTAACACCACATCACTCACTCACATCACTTCACTGACAACATCTCTCTGACAGTAACTCTCTAATACCACCCTATTTACACCACCTCACTCAGTAACATCACCTCACTCGCACACTCTACCTCACTCACCACGCTGATAACCACCTCACCAATTATCTCACTCTCAGCATCTCACCCTCCCCCCCTCAGTCATAGTACTTCATCCTTGCCACTTCATTCACAGCATTCATATCGTTGAAACCACCTTGCTCCTTATCTTGTTACCCCTTGGGGAGGGGGGGGGGAAGAATACCTCCCCAGTAACCCTGCCTGTCGTAAGAGACGCCTTAACGGGGCCTCTCGTCATCAGTCTTTCCTTACTGTCCTACTGTCCTCTTATATCTCTTCAGGCCACACACTCTTCTTGCTATGTCCATATTTCTTCCCGCCTTTATTTTCCTCTCGATCTCTATCAGGATGGACATTCTGTTTCATGGTATGGATAGTTTGAGGAGCTCCCATTGACGTTGATCCTTCCTCCCTTCCTGGAAAGGTCAAGCCCGCTGGCTTTATGAACACCGACTCTGTCAACGCCGACCCTGCCAATGTTGATTCCGTCAACACAGACTCTTTCAACGTTGATTCTGTCAACGCCAAGTCTGTTGATGCCGACTCTCTCATCGTCGACTCTATTAACGCCAAATCTATTAACGCCGACTCTGTCAACATCAGCTCTGCTAACGCGTATCAATCAACGCCGACTCTATCAATATCGGCTCTGCCAACACCGTATCTATCATCGCCGGCTCTGTCTACATCGACTCTGTTTGCCATTGTTTTTTTCTTTTCTCCCGTTCCTGTTTCATTGTTAGTCATATATCTTTGCTTCGGTTTAGTGCCACATAGTCTTTGATACCTGGTGCTCGGAATCCATTATGTAGTTCATTTGATTATCTCATTTTCTGCCCATTAAATATTGGCAGTGCTACATTATTGACACCATCCCAATAGCACCAACATTAATATAAACTTTATGCTTAAACATGGATAAAAGTTACTCACGTTATCGATAAATGTGAGACATACAACCCATTCGCGTCATTTTACTGTACAGTACATTCAAAATTTACTTAATGCGTGAGCCAGGACTGTATCCTAGTAAATTTTTGACCCACATCATTGATAAGCAGTGATTTTGATGGCATATTAAACCTAGTTGCAAATTTAACTTAGACTCTGTTCAGCCTCTTGCATTGTAATATTCTGTAGCATGATACTACTGCATATTATGTCCTTATTAAGTACAGTAGATAAAAATAGCATAAGAAAATACTAATGCAATATGCAAAGTAGGTCATCTGCATCAACAAGAAAACGACCATGTGACGCAATTACACTGTATTATGCTCTTGTTAGAAAGGCAGAAATAACATAGAATAGAATAATAAGGTGTAATATGCATAATAGGTCACCTCCATAAGACGAAAACAGCCATGTGACGCAACTACCCCACTGGTTTATACCTATCAGCGGGAAAGCTTTCCCAGAATCAATTGTGTTAGTGCGGAGTTTGGAGGGGAAAAAAAAAAGAGATTACTCCCGCAAGTACATAACCAGCCCTGTTTACAGTCACAAATTTCAAGGCAGAGAGTTTGCTGATGCACATGGCATTGCAGTTGTGCTGACACAGTCTTCCAGCAAGAACTTTATGGTCAGCTTTTCTCACAGAGGGTGTATTGTTAACGAAGTTACCTTGAAGTTTTTATCAAGGAGACTGACTGACAACTCAAGCCACTATGCGCTTTGTGGATAGGTGCACAGAGGAGCGGGGAAGACTTCATTTTAGTCGTGGTATCAAACCTTCCCGATTGTGTTTTATGGTGTGGAGTAAAAGAACATGATGAAGAACCAAAGCTGTGAAGGAACAGTTGCCATCCATTAGCATTTTGCTGTTGAGACGCCCGTCACACAATTCATTCTTTACACTCGAACTCCAATTATGTATAGTTTTTCCTTACCGTTTCTAGACGATATTGTATAGCTAAGGAAAAAAAAATTCATACAGAAAGTGTTACATTAATCGTTTTAGAATCCCAATACTATCTTGGTGATTTTCTTGTTAAAAAACAGTTTTGATGAAGGAAAAAGTACCTGACTGATGTAGTTAAAATCATCGTTATACACAAGCACACCACACTACCTTGATTTATTCCCGCGTTCGCTTCACTCATTCTGCAGCTTCATTTTTGTTTTACCTCTCATTTCTTCCCTGCTACAAACACTAATCACTAAAACATTCATTACAATGACGTCCTTTTCATATTAATCGGACTAAAGCCAATTTTTTTTTTTAATTATTATTATTTTCAGCAACTCTACCAGTGAAGGGGTTAACTGAGGTTATATATGACCCGTCCAGCTGGAAACGTATCCCTTAAGCTAAATAAAATCGTCTGGAAGTAGTGAGAACAAAGTAAAAAAAAAATCATTGCACTGAAGCAATTAATACCGGCTTCACTTTTACTTCGTGAGTACTCTCATGGTCAGGACATCTACATTATTCTCTTCCAGCTGACACCACACGATTTTATTTACCTGAGAGTGAGTCAGGAGAGGGAGAGCGTTAAATGATGCATACATAAAAGCGATGATGAGATGGACTACAAAAGTGTTCAGTAGTACGAGGGTTAACATTATTCTTTCTTAATAAACCAAGACGCATTTGCAAAAGTCATATTCAGCTTTTAAAAGCACCAGTCCAGTGGGATAATTTCTCTTAATATTCTCTTCCATGTCTATACTTCGCATCCTCTCTCTAGTGTTTAAAGGATTTCCTGGATTTCTTCTTTCTTCGTGTTATTCCCTTTATTTCTTCGTCCTGCCCATTGACATTAGCTATATTCCATCTCCTTGTCTTCTTTCTCACTCTCTCCCCCTGTTTTTTTTTTTTTAGATACTCAGTACTTCTCTCTCTCTCTCTCTCTCTCTCTCTCTCTCTCTCTCTCTCTCTCTCTCTGTTTTTCGGTTAATTCAACCCTTCCTTTCTTCTAGTTCATTCTCAAACGAGCTTTTCCATCCTCTTTCTTTTGGCCAGCTCCATGTTGTCGTTTTTGTTAGTGGCGTTTTCTCTCTTTCTTTCTTGTATTCTTCCTTTCTTGTTTAATTGTGCCAGGCAGTTCTACCCTTCAGAATTAACCGAACTTGGACACACTGACCAGTTGTGTCTACAAGGTTTTGGGTGATAGGCAACTACTCCTTGCCTAGCAACGGCAGAAAGCCCGTTTTCTTCGTACTTTTCACATTTTGAACTTAGAAACATTACTTATGGGCATAGAAACCTCTAACTTCTTCAGGCGTAACCTTGAGGTCATTCACTACTGGAAGTGTGCCATCCATTTACCTCTCTCGCCTCTAGTTTTCGATGGAATCCCTGCGAAGATTGGCCTCAGCGTCCCCTGTTTTGAAAAATGCCCCCCTAGTTCTCCATGGAATTGAATGAAAGTTTCCATGCTTATAGACATTGACTAGTAGTACAACTTTCTATTGCACGCCTATGTGCTATATTGGCAAGGTTAGGGGTCAAAGGTCATCAAATAAGAAAACGGTGAACATAGCTAAAATCACGACTATGCTCGAGAGAAATGCTAAGGGTCCGAAGATCATGATTTATGGGTGAAATGTTGCACTGGAATACCTTCATACAAAAATGACATTTAGTGTCGAAACTCACTTCCAGTCGCTGGCAGCGCCAACTTCAATTGGTACCTCTGGTGAGCCAATCTGCGAATTTCAGGTTCCCTACTTCCACAGTGGGTGGATGGAATCGAATGAAGCTTTGCTTACTTATAAACGGTAATGAGTCCTACAAGTGTGCTTCGTACATGCAAGACCTATATCCTCCAGGTCAGGGATCAAAGGTCATCAAGTGCAGATAATATGAAAAACACTGAAAGTAGGGCGTACGACCTTGTTCGCTCGAAATGCTAAGGCTCCGAAGACAATGAAGCCAGGGCCATGATTCTTGAGCAGAGTATTGCACTGGAGTACCTCTACATAGAAACGACTTTTAGCGTCGAAACTCATTTCCGGTCGCTGACAAAGCTTAATCTACTTAGAGCTGGCCATCGTCGCCTGCCAGTTTGCTATTCATTTTCATCCACATTACTTCTTGGATTCCACCCTCTCCTCTTCCTCTCTTTCCTTCCTATGCTTCTCATTCTTGCCGATTTACTGCTCTCAAATGAAGGCTTGTCGAGGAGGTGCTCTGTGAAGGGAGAGGGGAGAAGGATTCCATATGAGTGGGAGGGTAGAATAAGTTAAGTCTGGTTAGGTTAGGTTTTGTTGGGTTGGGTGAGGTTGGATAAGATTAACCTAAGTAGTCAGCTTATTTAGGTGTAGTTGAGTTAGGTGCGATGATAACGGTAGTGGATTGATCAAATAGGGCTTACTGAGGTTAGGCTGTATTGGATAAGATTATACAGGTTAGGTCAATTAAGTTGAATCTAAGTTACATCTGCTTGAATTATTGTTGCAGTTAGGCAGGGTTTATTTATGACAGAGCAAATGAGGTTAGTCTGGGTTAGGTAAGGCTGGGATAGACTGAATTGGATGTCTTTATTTGGGCTAAAATACTTTAGATAAAGTTAGCCTGCGTCAGGTGAGGTTACGGTATGTTGTATTAGGTTAGGTTGTATAAGACGACGCTAAACTATGTTATCAAGTTGTTACATTAGGCTAGACTAAGCTCGGTTAGACTGAACAAAGGCAGGTTCTTTTAGGGGGGTTATTTTTAAGTGAGATTAGTTTAATATAGAATAAGGTAGGTCTGGTTACGTTAGGCCAGATTAAATTAGTATTGCACTAAGGTTTGTCTAAGTTAGGTGAGGTTTGATAAGGTTCAGTGTGGTTAGGTCGTGGGGTGGTTTAATTGTTACGTTATGTTTGATTAGGTTAGGTTCGCTTAGGCTACTCTAAGCTGGGTTAGATGTGGTTACATGAGATGAGATCAGACTACGCTAGGATAAATGAGGATCTATTACATTAGATCAAGGTGAACCAAATTGCATTATATTACTATACTGTACATTAGGTAATATTTATTTTGTTCATCTAAGGTACATTTGATTAAGTTGTGATAATGAAGGATACTGTTGAAGGTGATGAGGGATACTGGCGTGAGGGTACACTTGGTAAGTGAAAAAAGGCTGAAGTGTGCAGCTGGAGGAGAAATGGGGGAAGGCATGACTAATAATAATACAGGATTACCAGACACGCAAAACCGTAACTGGCACGCACCGGGAGATGCAGGTAATCTCCCCCCCCCTCTCTCTCTCTCTCTCTCTCTCCACACACACACACACACACACACACACACACACACACACACACACACACACACACACACATACACACACACAGACTAAAGTGAAATGTACGGTATGTTACAGTAATGCAGGTACGTAGGTGAACATATCATCATTATGGTCAACATCATCGGTCCAGCCATTGATTCCACTGGTACATGGGGTGGGAGGCATCCAGAATAAGAACAAGAAAGTATAGTACAACAAACCGGACAGCTGTCAATAGAGTTCCCTGAGAATTGGCCGGTATAGTCATTTAATAATTAGTCGAGGCTTCAAAATTCCAGGCTCCACAGGACAAACGATTCACACAAGCTTGTACGTCACTATGCCTGCACAACAGATAGCTTTGTTGACTGTCTAGTTCAAAAGCGATCTAGGACTACCTTGTTATATGTGTTTCCAGACATACTTCATTAGTCTGTATTTTTGTTTTCGTTGTATAGTGGGTTCTAGAACTTAACTTCAAATGGTCTTTCTGGGTACATTTCTAATGGACGGTTTCGGTTCATTATTCACATAATGCCGCTCAGCGCCCAATGACCGATACTCTCACGCTAAATATCTTGAATAGACAACCAAACCCCGAGCTACTGCTCACATGGTTAGGGAATTTCAGGAGCTTAGGTGATTGTTACAGTTGTGTGTGTGTTACTGTGTTGCGTTTGTATTGCGTGAATGTTACCATTTTATGTATGTGTTAGGGCCGTTATTATACTATGTGGATATTAATACTGAGTGAGTGTTAGTGCTGCGTGAGTGTTCACGTTGCGTAGATGTAACTGTATTGTTTGGGAGTTAGTGTTGCGTGGATGTTAATGTTGTGTGGATGTTAGTGTTGTGTGGGTGTTAGTGTTGTGTGGATGTTAATGTTGTGTGGGTGTTAATGTTGTGTGGATGTTAATGTTGTGTGGATGTTAATGTTTTGTGGGTATTAGTGTTGCGTGGGTGTTAATGTTGTGTGGGTGTTAGTGTTGTGTGGATGTTAGTGTTGTGTGGGTGTTAGTGTTGTGTGGGTGTTAGTGTTGTGTGGGTGTTAGTGTTGTGTGGGTGTTAGTGTTGTGTGGGTGTTAGTGTTGCGTGGGTGTTAGTGTTGTGTGGGTGTTAGTGTTGTGTGGGTATTGTTGTGTGGGTATTAGTGTTGCGTGGGTGTTAATGTTGTGTGGGTGTTAGTGTTGCGTGGATGTTAATGTTGTGTGGGTGTTAATGTTGTGTGGGTGTTAATGTTGTGTGGGTGTTAATGTTGTGTGGATGTTAATGTTGTGTGGGTGTTAATGTTGTGTGGGTGTTAGTGTTGCGTGGGTGTTAGTGTCGTGTTAGTATCGTGTGGGTGTTGGTGTTGTGTGGGTGTTAGTGTTGTGTGGGTGTTAGTGGTGTGTGGGTGTTAGTGGTGTGTGGGTGTTAGTGGTGTGTGGGTGTTAGTGTTGCGAGGGTTTTAGTGTTGTGTGGGTGTTAGTGTTGTGTGGGTGTTAGTGTTGTGTGGGTGTTAGTGTTGTGTGGGTGTTAGTGTTGTGTGGGTGTTAGTGTTGTGTGGGTGTTAGTGTTGTGTGGGTGTTAGTGTTGCGTGGGTGTTAGTGTTGTGTGGGTGTTAGTGTTGTGTGGGTGTTGGTGTTGTGTGGGTGTTAGTGTTGTGTGGGTGTTAGTGTTGTGTGGGTGTTAGTGTTGTGTGGGTGTTGGTGTTGTGTGGGTGTTAGTGTTGTGTGGGTGTTAGTGTTGTGTGGGTGTTAGTGTTGCGTGGGTGTTAGTGTTGAGTGAGTGTTAGTGTTCCGAGAGTGTTAGTATTGCGTTGGTGTTAGTGTTGCGTGGGTGTTAGTATTGCGTGGGTGTTAGTGTTGTGTGGGTGTTAGTGTTGCGAGGGTTTTAGTGTTGTGTGGGTGTTAGTGTTGCGTGGGTGTTAGTGTTGTGTGGGTGTTGGTGTGGGTGTTAGTATTGCGTGGGTGTTAGTGTTGTGTGGGTGTTAGTGTTGCGAGGGTTTTAGTGTTGTGTGGGTGTTAGTGTTGCGTGGGTGTTAGTGTTGTGTGGGTGTTAGTGTTGTGTGGGTGTTGGTGTTGAGTGAGTGTTAGTGTTCCGAGAGTGTTAGTATTGCGTGGGTGTTAGTGTTGTGTGGGTGTAAGTGTTGGGTGGGTATTAGTGTTGTGTGGGTGTTATTGGTAGGCGGGTGTTAGTGTTGTGTCAATGGTGGTGGTGCCTGTGTGCTATTGTGTATGTTATTGTTGCGTTGGTGTTACAATGTTAGGTGGTTGCTAGTACCGTGTGAGTGTCAGTGTTGCTTGGGTGTTGAGTGGTTTCCAACACTGTATGGGTATAAGTGTTGCTTACATGTTAGTGTTGGTTAGTGTTGTGTGGATGTTACACAATCTCCACACTGTATACAAAAATTGTTGATCGTGATACCGCACTGAGATACTGCCGGACACAAAATCACAACAGAGATCCCAGTGATGGATGGGGGTTGATGGGTAACTGTTGTTGTGCTGGATTTAACATCTGGCTAAATATTTAGCCCGTTCACTCTAATTATTTAAATTTATAGGTTATTGATGCTGCTCTCAGTCAATTTTCTTATGTTAATGATAATCGCCTGGATGATACAGGGTTACTGATGACTTTGTTTCAGTCCCCTCCCCCCCTCCTGTTAGAGAAGATTATCCAGTGCAGACTGTAACAGTCAGCAAATAGCAGGAAAATATATAAAATACGTAATCAAACCCATAGGAGGGTTAAGTGGGGATATTATAGTTCTTTCACTATAATTTGGCTAAGAGATTCGTCCTTTAATAGTTTTCTTCATCGACCCCAGAAGCAGATGAAATTAATACGGCTCTGCATCCTCTCCATAGCACATCTTCGTGACCAGTACATTATTTTAGTGTTAATCTGTTATTACAACTGAACATTAAGGATGGAGAGTAAAAGAAGTACAGCTGGAGTCACTTTGTTGAAGAAGCATCGAGGGAAAAAGAACAAAAGATAACTCCATCAGTGCCATAACGTTATGGTATTTTTTTTTTTTATCTTATCACAGACCGTTTAATTCTAGGGAAAACTTCTCTTATTAAATGATTCGAAGAATATATCTAACCGTTCCAGTAAGAAACGTCTGTTCATACTGCATTAAACATAATTATGGAGACAGCAAGAAGATGTCCGTCATCGTAGTGAGGCTGTTCCAAATCACTGCAATAAGCGATTATGAATGTGTACATAATCTTCATTCGTAAATGACATTACAATTCATGCTTTTTTCCCCATCCTTCTCTCATCCCATTCATGTCTTCCTCCTCCTTTCCTCCTCTCCAGGTTCCCATTTTCCTGCCTTTCATTTATCAAAAGTATATCAAAAGATTCTCTGAGCAGTCTCTCTCTCGATAGATAGATTGATTGATAGATAGACATAGATATAGATATATTGATAGATACTTCATCTCACTTTTCCTCTTTCCATCCCCCTTCTCTGTTTGCATCGATTCCTTTTACTTTTTCTTCCCTTCATTTTTTTTTTTTAATCTGCATCTTGGACTGAACAAGATTAAAACCTTTTACTAGTCCTTGTGATGCTTTTTTTTTTTTTTTTCCACATCTCGTCCAACTCTGTTCCTCTCGCCACTTTCCACTCCACTTATCCTCAACCGATCCACTACAGTACTTTTATTAAATCATGGCATCACTAAAAAAGTGCATTTTACTTAGGAACGTCCAGTTGTACTGATGTTATTAATGAAATTTGTCGGTAAAACCATCTGTGATTTTTTTTTTTTCAAAAATAAACAAAAAATATAATGGCAGGATGTAAAATATAAACAACAACAGGGGAGTACAGATGTTAACTCCCCATTACATTGCCTACCATCATCCATGATCTAAGTAGGGGAAGTCAGCCAACGCGCCGCGTGAGCCCTCGTGACGTCACATCAGCCCTCTGGCGAGCGGGTTCAGCTTGTTCCATTCCGTGCATGAATGAATGAATGGGGACACCATGATCTAGACACCATCAAGCCCTGAGAGAGAGAGAGAGAGAGAGAGAGAGAATGATTATATACACCAATAATGATGGTTGTATTTTTTCACACTAATAAATGCTGGAAATTACATTGATCTCTTCATTTATCCGTCTAAGAGCCTTCATAAACGTTCCTCGCGTTATATATATATATATATATATATATATATATATATATATATATATATATATATATATATATATATATATATATATATATCTATATATATTGTTACGGAACAGAGAAAGATAATGTACACTTTAAGTGAGAATACTAAAAATCACTACTGTCCCGTAAAGTTCCAGGTTCAAAACAAAAGAGTTAGGTAAAATTACAAGTTAAAGTTTAATGCTCAAACTAACAACAAAACATTCAGGACTCATAAGGATAATGTAATGGCAAAAAACAGGTTAAATATATGGTTAACTGCAATAGCCTCTATTAACACGAAATTAGCAAGAGTAAATTTATCTAAGTCAGCCCTGATAAAATGAAAATACACTGGATAATGCTCAGTTAATGCAAGATAAATTATTACAGATACAAACTATTATTAACAATTGCTGACAATATGAATTACTAAAACTTTACTAGGCCTAAGAATTAACACCTTATGCTACACAGTACCAGAACAAAATGCAATAACACTTATACTCAAATTACACAGCTGCTAGATGGTTGGAGACTTCCTGAGCACTCGCAATAATAACTGTACAGGGGAGGACAGAGATGTGAACAAAATGAGGAGTAGATCTAAGTGGCAATTAATGTAGAGACTGAGCTCATTATATAGGGGCCGGCAGAGCTTGATACAACTTGTAAGAAGGACGCGCAAATGAAGCCATGGGGACAAAGAGTTGACAATCCCGCTCTGAACAACAGAAAGAACGACTTTACTATAAGGGAGGAGGGGAGGGAGTGAGGTAGAACACGCTCGTGATCAAACATGCAGCTTACTGTACGTTAGAATTACACAAAGGATGATGAAATCATAGGCCATGTAACAATATATATATATATATATATATATATATATATATATATATATATATATATATATATATATATATATATATATATATATATATATATATATACTGTATATATATATATATATATATATATATATATATATATATATATATATATGTATATATATATATATATATATATATATATATATATATATATATATATATATATATATATATATATATATATATATATATATATATATATATATATATATATATATATATATATATACATGTGTGTGTGTGTGTGTGTGTGTGTGTACTACATTGGCGTACACAAAGGGTGCTGTGGTTGCTATAAAGTATGCTTGCACCCAATTGGCTTACGCTGGTCGATTACACTTGGTTCACAGACTACACACACATCCAAAGCCACTCCAGTACTTCAATTACACTTACAAGCACTTCTCACCATACATACAATCTCTACCAGACAGCCTAAGCCACTTGCTAAAGAAACACTGGCTGTATCGTCCAGACTTTGGTCGGGATAGGCCGGTCCTGCAGTGGATACTCAAACGGCTGATGATGATGGTGATGATGATATATAGATAGATAGATAGATGGATAAATAAATACATAGATACATAGTTAGACAGATAGATAGATAGACAGGTAGATGAATGTGAATGTGATCGAATGTGTATTTGTGTGTGGAGGTTGTTATTTTGTTATTTTCTTTTCCTTACTTGTATCGCTACGCCACCTTGGTGGGAAGGTGCGATAAAGTATAAAACAAAAAATATGGATGGATAGAGAAGCATATATTAAGTCCTGTTGTGGAATGTTACAGACAGACGATAATGTGATTTATTGACGTATTGAGTATGATTATGGTAAATTGTTATAGACTTAAAATATACTGTAGGAGAGATGAAGCTATGGATGAAGCAGTGTGGTTGAATCTCAGATAGCGCGTCCAGGCCGATGCCAGCCAAGCCTTGAGAGCAAGGATTGGGAAGGCAGTGGGGCGCGTGTGACGTCATGCAGGCAGGGATTCCACACTGTCTGGCTGACCTCTGCTTAGATCATGCCATCATCAATCCATATCCTATCGAAACTTCATCCTTCGTGCTTTTTAGATGAGTACTCCTGCAGGGTTTTTTTTACACCCGCGCTCGTAAAGCTAAAGTGGGTATTACGTTATGAGCAACATGGAAGTGTGTGTGTGTGTGTGTGTGTGTGTGTGTGTGTGTGTGTGTGTTAACAAAATAGCTCAGGTTTTATCCAGTTTCAAACTTGAAGGAAGGACTGAAGCCACTGATGACAGCTTTTCTTTCTGCGTGCTGTAAGTCGTAGATCAACGTCGCTATCTACCAGAAGTAAGTTATAGTGTTTTTCTACTATCTGAATTAAACTTGGGGTGAGGGCTGAGGGTAGGACAAGAATAAAATAGTTCAACTTTGACAACACTCAGTCATAGGCCAAGGTCGCAGAACAAAGCCAAAGTTCGACTCGTATATTCGGGTGCGACCGAAATAACTAAAAGCCAAACTTGGTTAAGATATAAAGGTTAGCCAAAGTGTAAACCTTTCGTTTTTTAGAGCAATAGGTCAAACGTCAAGGTCACAGGGCATGGTAAATGAAAGCACTTTTTTATCCAATTAAGAGCAAACTCTGTGGATGTGTTGTGGATGTGACAAGTAAAAAAAAGAGCTGATTATAAGAAGAGTTATTTAGACGTCACAGTCACACGCAAACTTCAAAACCCAAGGTCATAGTGACAGTCATCTCAAACATTTATTTTATCTGATTTAAACCAGACTTGGTCGAAATATTACGAGTCAGGCAAGAAATAAAGGATTCCGTGTGAAAACAAGCAGTAAAAAAAAAAAAAAAAATCGAGGTCACGAGGCAAAATCAAATATTGACCCTTGTGTGTGTGTGTGTGTGTGTGTGTGTGTGTGTGTGTGTGTGTGTGTGTGTGTGTGTGTGTGTGTGTGTGCGCGCGCGCTACCGAAATAGCTTGGTGAATGAACTGAGGATCACCCAAGATGCTGATTTACTGATATTGAGAACAATAAGTCCACTATCCAGGTCACATGGCAGGGTTGCCTTAAACAGTTTTAATCTTGTGTGGATCAAATTTGGTGGAATGGTTCAAGGTAGAACAAGGATAGAGATGCCCGATTTTGAGAATAATAAGTCAAAGGTCAAGGTCACAAGCAAATGTCAAAGGTTAATGTCAGCCAAAACAGTTTTGAACTGATTTGACGCAAGGCTGGTGCACAGGATAAGTGGTGGACAGGAATGAAGTATTTTGAGCGTGAGAGAAATCTGTCGAAGATCAGGGTCACTGGGTATCATCAAATATTTGGCCACTAGACCAATTCGCGTGCACAGATGTTATACAATGTGAGTGCTCCTTCTTATTTTGTTTTGTTTTCTTTTATTTTGTCTCAAGATAACAACCCTTCGTAACCCATTCAGTCTTATGGGATAGTTTAGTGGATTAGTCTAACTACGTCCAATTAATTTATTTCAAGCAGGGAAAGGCTTTTCTTACTGAACGGGTCACCAAAGGTTAGGTGCATATATAACCCATCTACTTCGATATGTTTCTCCAAAATGAAAAAAAAAGTCTGAAGGTAGCTATTATATCTATCTACCCATCGATAGATAGATATAGATAGATAGATAGATAGATGTTGGATGGATGGATAGATAGATAAATAGATAAAATAGATAGATAGATATAGATATATACACGAATATATATACATACGTTTGTTCTCGAAAGGAAAATGTGCTAGACAACGTCCAAAGCCAAGGTGAATATGAACCCTTTTCAGCTGCAGCTTTCCTTCATCTAGCTGCTGAGTTCTTTCAATCCCAGGTTCCTTTCACCCCACCTTATTTGAATTTGGTCTTCCTTTCTGCTTACCTTATTATTAGCTCACTATCATCTATCTAAGCCTCACCTCCCTCCTTAATAATTTCTTGTCTTCCCTCCGTCGTAACTGTGCAAGATGTGGAACCATAGATATGCCATCAGGATTTCAGGTTATTCTTAAAGACTTCATATTGCTACTGGATACTTTATTAGGAGCGACTTGTGTTACACCCACGGAGTCCAGTTGGTCTCTGTCTCACACAATCTTTCCTGGTAAAAGTAAGGGTGTTTCCATTCTGTGTGTTGCCCAGTGTCATGACTATGCTGTGTACACATAGAACAGTCTCCTCAGCAGATCTGGTAAGAAGGCAGCCAATCCCTGCCGATTCATGATATGCTACCAACGTCTGACTAATGGCAAAAAAGCAATAAGCATCCACTCGCTTACATTTGTCTCCCCCTTGGTTAGTAAAATGTCTCCCAAGAAGGTACAAATGTAAAGATTAACAGAAGGCAATTTTAATTGTAGTATCATGCAAATATTATAATTAAATGATAAGAAAATTATATGACAACACACTATTCTAATAACACTACTCGACAAATTTCAGCTTAATATCTAGTTCAGAAATGAGAATGGGTGGTCTGAGTTAAATTGGAGGTGCTGATTACAAATATTTTTTTATTATCTGACACTCACACATTTTCTGGAATTTAGCCTTGAAAATTTTCTTCCACTTGTCAAAAAACAATATGCTCCTATCGCCTGGATATGCTGGGAATATTTTAGTTTAATCAAGAAATATTAATTGCTGGTGTTAAAGTAATATGCAGAAAGGAAATCTATCTATCTATTGCCAGACGCCTTAACCCCATATGGGGTGGCCACAAACAAATCGCCTCCACGTCACCCTGTACCCCGCCATTTCACTGTCCTGCTCCCATTTCACACACCCCTCTCTCATATACCTCTCCATTCCATCCCTCCATCTCATCCTTGGCCTTTCCCTCCCTCTCTCCCCCTCCACCTCACTCACATTCACTCTCCTCGTCAGTCTCTCACTCTCCATCCTCTCCACATGGCCAAACCACCTTAATGTGTTTCTCCTAACGCTTCCTATCACAGCCACATCCACACCACACTGCTCCTTCACATTCTCATTTGTCAGTCTGTCTTTCCATGTGACTCCACAGGCTCCTCTCAAATAACTCATTTCCACTGCTCTCACTCTTGACTTGTGTCCCTTCAACAACGTCCAAGCTTCACTTCCATACGTTAGAGTTGGTATCACAATACTGTCATGTAATAACTTTTTCACTTCCATGCTCACTTCCCTGTTTCTTATCACTGCTTTCAAGGAACCAGCAACTTATCTTCCTTGTTGTACCCTTTCAAGCACTTCACCTTCCAAACTTCCATCCTTACTCATCACACTATCCAAGTACTTAAACGTACTCACATTTTCCATTTCCTCATCATCCAACCTCACTGTACATTCACTAACTTCACCTCTCTCGAAGACCATAACTTTACTCTTCCCTACATTCCCCTTTAGATTCCATTTCTTACACACTCTCCCAAACTCATCCACCATGCCTTGCAGCTTCCCTTCGTCTTCATTTAACAACACAGTATCATCTGCAAACATCAGTACAGGGAGTTCCCAAACACTGCCCTCTCTCATAAAGGCCACTCCGACATCCATTGCCCTACCTTGTATCTGTTTTATAACCCATCCATATACAGACTGAACAACCATGGAGACATGACATCCCTGCTTCAACCCAACCTTCATATAGAAAAACTCATTCAGTTCACTATTCACATGCACTGCAGTCTAAGCACCCTCATACATACTCTTCACATCATTCAGCAACTTCCCATCTACTCCGTATGTTCTTAATACTTTCCAGAATCCTTGTCTATCCACCCTGTCATATGCTTTCTCCAAATCCATGAAGACTGCATACAACTTCTTTCCCTTCTCTAGAAACTTTTCCGTTAAAGATCAAAGAATGAATATCTGATCTACACAACCTCTTCCCAGACTAAAGCCTCCCTGTTCTTTTCTTCACCAACTAATTCCTCTATTATTTCCCTAACTCTGTCAATAAGTATCCTACCGTATACTTTTCCTATTACACTAAGAAGACAAATGCCCCTATGATTACCACACACTTCTTTTTCCCCTTTCCTCTTGTACAAGGGAATAATTATACCTGACTTCCAATCCTCCGGGACTCTACCTTCCTCCCAGGCCAATCTGAACAACTTTCACATTCATTCTACTACTATCTCTCCCCCACGCTTCAGCATTTCACCACACACTCCATCAATTCCTGGGGCTTTCCCCATTTTGGCTTTCTTCATTGCTTCCACAACTTCCATCCTACTGATTTTTTCCTGTCTTCAAGTGTATTATTTCACTGCTGTATGTAAATTTCGCTGTGAATATAGTTACAAATAGTACGGTATTTGACGATGTCTTTTTGTTCACTACATCGGTTTCCTGTGTCAGCATCCAACAATAGTCTCCCATCATACTAGCTCCAATTCTACGTTAGGATCTTTGCTCCATTACCACAATATCCTGGTGAAGACGTTCATCCTGTTCATCAGTAACATCACCTAAGTTAGCTGGAAAAACACCGAGCTGTGCATGAAGAAAATGGATTTTAAGGGACATGCGAGATCCAAGGTCATGGTACACAACCGGAAACTCTTCAATTATTTCCAAGTAATCTTCACTGCCATGGCTGTCCAGAAAAGCAGTACAAATTTTCTTAAGTGACCTCCAAGCCCTAAGTTCGTCTGCTTCAAGGGTTGTGTCAAATTCACTGTCTTTCATCAGACTATGAATTTATGGGCCAACGAAAATGCCTTCCTTCAATTTGGCATCACTATTCTTAGGGAAGACTTTCTTTAGGTGTGCAAAGGCTGCACCTGTCTTATCCAATGCTTTGACGAAGTTTTTAATGAAGCCTAACTTGATGTGAAGAGGTGGAAGTATATCATCCACATGGATGAGTGATATTTCCATACATTGTGTACACTGACTTCGTAGAAACTCTGGGGAGGCCACTCACATTGGATATTTTGCTACTGCACACCTCAGCTGTCCTATAAACATAGGAAGCAACAGTATTTCGTGAAACCTCCTTGTAGTCAAAGCAGCATGGCTACCGCTTTCAAATCACTGCACATTTTCCATCGGAATTCATAATATTCAGTCAAAATGGGGAGTTTTTGCATCGATTAGTATGTTTCCTTCATATCAGAAGCTAAAACAAGCGGTATACCGAATACCATGTTGCCACTGTAGAGGAGAACAACCTTCAGACTTGATTTGCTGGAGTAAAAAAAAAAAAAAAAAAAAGCGCCATTCGTCAGGATCATGAATCCTTCCCTGGGTTACAGACCTGCAATATTACCACAGTAGCATACTCCTCCGTCTGACTTGAAAAAATGTTAGAAAATTTGTTGCTGCTTCCTGAAACTCGTCATCTTTGTGTCTGGATGCAAGAAGTTCCATTCTTGCAATCTCAAGGCAAGTAGTTCTGTTCTGATAAATTTAGATCACGTACAAGATCGTTAAAGTTGCCTTGGGGAACTAGATGGGGTACTTTGTCAGATGACATTCAAAGTCAGAATCAGGGGCAGCTGCACCAGATGCCTCTCCATCTTCATCCTCATCTGAAGTCTGGAAAACACATTTAGTTGTTGGTAGTCTTGGAATGGGAAGGTCCTTCATGTAGTTGATCGGTCTTATTGCTGATGGTAAAATTTTATAACAATATTATTTTAGTCTGTGGAAGAATATCCCACAACTTTTGCCATGCAGGGTAGCAATTGTCATGCAAATGTAGCAATCTGTTGTGTTGTCACCAGGTTCTCTGTACATCATGGGAACTGCAAAAGGCATTCCTGTTTTCCTTTCTGCGAGCCTTTCACAAAGTGAGTTCGAACAACTCATGCAGCTGATATAGTGCGCCAACCATTTGTCTTGGTCACCAATCTTAATGCCAAAATAATGTAGATAAACTGTTTTTACAAGGGACGTCATCTTTTGTTTCTGCTTCTTTGGAGCGGAACTTCCACATATACTGTATATCAGGAAGCATTAGGATCATTTACACATCGGCGAGGCATCGTCAGCCAAGAAAACTAAAATAAGTGTTATATTTTGTGTAATGAATATACACTGACTTACTTACGTAGACTTAAATACACAAACTTACTTACATGTGGAGAGGATGGAGGGTGAAAGACTGACGAAGAGAGTGTATGTGAGTGAGGTGGAGGGGGGAAGAGGGAGGGGGAGGCCGAGGATGAGATGGAGGGATGGGGTGGAGAGGTATATGAGAGAGGGGGGGGTGAGTTGGGAGCAGGGCAGTGAAATGGCGGGGGACAGGGCGACTTGGAGGCGATTTGTTTGTGGCCACTCCAAACGGGATTGAGGCGTCTGGCAATAGATAGAGCGATAGACTTATATTATCAATGGGGAAAATAGAAGACATATTTATGGGTGCAAAGATTTCAAAGTTTTGTGCACATATAGCATAGTGTTGATGAGTTGGGTACATAGAGAGAGAATTTGACTTGAATAAAGCAATAATTCGGGACAGCGTAAAGACCAGAATCTCTGAGTGACTTGACAGGAGTATTCAGACAGGTAACACTAACGAATGACGGTGTAAAGGTAATGTGTATGGTCTAAGTGAGTATGGAAAATTAGTACGTTGGGAGCAGGGGTGAAAAAACATTGAGAAACAATAGTCTTAACTGAAAGGTTACATACTAAGACATTCTCACAAAGGGCAGCTGTGATAGGCAGGATATTAAAAAGAAATGCCAGACATGGATGAAGGGACTGAGCAACAGATGAACACGAGTGTATGTGATTTGGTGGGACAAAAAGGCCACAGACTTATGGTGTGAGACAGAAGAAAAAAATTAAAGTACACAGATGCAGTATAGAGAGTGTCAGTCATTCAGAGGAAGGGAAATAGTTGGAAGAGATTGAAGATGACTTCAGAGTGAATAGGAATATGGACCATGATAGTCGTGGAAAGGAAAGTAGCTTCTAGTACATGATGGTGCAATTCTAGACTTGAGAAAGAAAAAATACGATCAAAACTAAAATTAATGCAAGCCCATTCAAAAACTAAACAAAGGTATGACATCGGACTAAGGTCTAGGGTAACATGACCCTGACAGCATCTACTAACAGAAAAATAGAATTCTCTACTTGTAACATTAATGACTGGAGGGACAAAGACAATGATTCAAGGTTAAAGCTGATATGCAATATTTCTGTGACAACATTAATTTTATCATTTAATTTTTCAAAGATGTCTGAAAATATTTTCAGCTGAGTGTCCATTTCATTCAAATGTGTGAATATTACCTGGTAACTTGTGATGAACATTCAGCACACTCTCCTGTGCTTCCAAAATTGAGGCAAATACTTCTAATTGTTCATCATATGCTAACAATTCATCACATGTTGCTAAGCCAAAAACGCCACCAAGGACTTTACCACACGAATCAAAGAGGCCTTACTTTCCACGAGAATGTGATCTTCAGACTGGGCCACCATGAGGTAGGGAGGCATTTAAACTTATGATTAGCTTCTCAGTCCAAACAAGTTTCCATTTAATAGGTGCACACAGCGGTACCCCAAAAGATCCATTCATATGTATGTTTACGAAGGAAGTGAGTAGGGATCGTGGTAGACAGATGACTAGCAAATACTGGAATTTCTTGTGTGTCTGTCAGCAAACTCTGATGATAATGGATTGAGATAATGTTCTCCACTAGAAATACGTGCCTCCTCTGGTTTTACCAGTGTCCCGGGGCGGAGGATCCCATCTCTATCCTCATCACCCAGAGATAATCCGAACGCAGCTAATGCCAGCAAGGCAGTCCACACTGTCCACAACTTCTTACCTATAAACAGAATCCGGATTAATGTTTAAATCACGGTGGGCACACAGCGTAGTCATGACACTGGACAACACGCACAAAGGAAGCATTCTTACCTTTGCCTTGAAACATTGTATGAGGGACAAGATCAGTTAGACTCCATGGGTGTAACACAGCTCACACCCAATAATGCATCCAGTAGCAATACGAAGTCTTTAAGAATAACCTGAAACTCTGATGGTATATCTATGGGCCCACTTAAGCTTGCCGGACTGTCTGCTGCCTGTGATAGCCAGGGCTGCCTGCTGCCTGTGATAGCCAAATCTGCCTGCTGCCTGTGACAGCCAAGCCTGCCTGCTAGCCAAGCCTGCCTGCTGCCTGTGATAGCCAGGCCTTCCTGCTGCCTGTGGTAGCCGGGCCCGCCAGCTGCCTGTGATGGCGGGGTTTGCCTGCTGCCTGTGATGGCCGGGTTTGCCTGCTGCCTGTGATAGCCATGCCTTCCTGCTGCCTGTGGTAGCCGGGCCCGCCAGCTGCCAGTGATGGCGGGGTTTGCTTGCTGCCTGTGATGGCCGGGTCTACCTCATGACGTGGGTGATGATGATGTCCTTTGTTTTTATCAGGTGGTCTACGGCTTCTCCTTCCCTCCCTCCCTTATCCTTCTTCTTCCTCCATTGTCTTTCCTCTTTTTCTCTATCTCTTTCCTTCTCATATTTCCTAGCTTCCTTTACTCTCTTCTCTTCTCATTTACTTCTTTTTCTTCTTTGCTCCTCTCGGTCTTCTCTTCTCTTGCCTTCCCTCCTCATCATCTTCCTCTTATTCCTCTCTTCTGCTTCCTCCTCACTTTCCTATTTTCTTCTTTTTCACCGTTTTCCTACTTCGCATCTCCTCTGTTCGTTCTGACTTCTCTTTTGCTCCTTCCCTCCCACCACTCATCCACTCCCTCCACCTCCCTGTCCTCTCTTTCCTTCACCTCCTTTAAGCCTCCTCTCTCCTGATTATATTCTCTCTTCTCTTTTTTTTCCTCTAGTTTCTCCAAACTGAAGTCTCTCCTTTCCTCTCTTCTCCTTTCTCCACGCTATCTTCTTTTTCTTTTCTTTCCCTCTTCTAGCCTCTCTCTCTCTCTCTCTCTCTCTCTCTCTCTCTCTCTCTCTCTCTCTCTCTCTCTCTCTCTCTCTCTCTCTCTCTCTCTCTCTCTCTCTCTCTCACACACACACACATAGGTTTCCCTGCGCCATTTTTAAAGACTCTTTCCTTTCCACTTCTTCCATTGTCTCCATTCCTTCTCACTCCTTTGCCTTCGCGCTCCTTCCTTTATCACTCCTCTCTCTTTACCTTCTCTCTCCTTCCTTTATCACTCTTTCTCCCTCATTATGTTATCTCTCCTTGCCTTATCACTCCGTTTCTCGGCCTCCCTAATCGCTCTTTCTCCTACATTCCCTTTTCACTCCTTATAATTCCATCTCTTCTTCCCTTATCACTCCTTTCTCCTTCCCTTCTCTTCCCTTCACTTCTCGCTCCCTCCCTTATTGCTCTGTGCTTCTCTCTCTCTCTCTCTCTTCTGCTCCCCTTCTTTCCTGTTTCCCTCCTTCCCCTTTCTCTCTCCTTTTCTCCTTTTCCTTCCCATCTTACTCCATCACTCTCCTTTTCTCTCTTTCCATCCATCTCTTCCCCTTTTCTCCTTCCTCTCTCTCTTCTTCCCTACCCTTTTTACCTCTTTTCTCATTCACTTCTCTCTCCTACCCTACCCTTTCTTTCCCTTTTCTCCTTTCTTTCTCCTTCCTCTCTTTCCGTCCGTTCTCTCTCCTTCCCTACCCTCCCTTCCCCTTTTCTCCTTCATTTCTCTCTTTGCTATTCTCTGCCTCCATTCCCTATCTTTCCAGTCTCTCTTTCCCTTCCCTCTCCTCCTCTTCTCTCTTCTTTTACTTCCCTCTCCATTCCATCTCTTTTCTTTCCTTCTCATTCAGTTTCTTTTCTTCCCTTCTCTCTCCTTCCCTGCTCTCTCCTTTCCTTCTCTCTTCTTCCTTTGACTTTCTCTCCCTTCTCTCTCTCTCTTTCACTTCTGGCTACATTCCTTCAATCTTCTTTCTTGTTATCTCCTTATCTTCTTTTTCCTGCTTTCTTCTTGCCTCCTGCTTGATGTAGTTCCCCATTTCTTCACGTGCTCTATCTTGCTTATGCTCCATTTCTTCTCTCTCTCTCTCTCTCTCTCTCTCTCTCTCTCTCTCTCTCTCTCTCTCTCTCTTATATGTGATGTCTATCTATCTATCTATCTATAACCAGACGCCACAATCCCGTGAGGTGTAACCGTTTGTCTTTGAGTTAGTTGTTTTACGGGGAGGGACCAAGCCACTTGTTGACACGTAGGAAACACGTATGGGTTGGTTTTACCGTTGCAACCCACCGATGTGAATGGTTTCCTGGCTTACAGGAAATATGAAGCTTGTCACTCAGTGTAAAGCCATCTGAAAAGGAAAGAACAGTAAAAAAAAAAAGTGAAAGATGGGAGAAAGGGAAAAAGAGGAAGGCAGACATAGAAAAAGAATGATAAAGGTCAAGGAAGAAGTTACCAGCACTTCATCAAGTGAGTAGATGATGGTTGTCACCACCAACCACCTTCCAGTTTTCCGAGAGTTAAATTTGGTACGTCAATGTAAACAAGTTTGACGCCTAATCTTTCCCGCCAGACGCTTATATGGGCCACTATGTCCTAGAAGCCAGCCACTACTTCCTTAGATATTCCAGATACAAAATGAATGAAAAGCATTCGGGAGCCGTATGCTAATCCCCCGCCAGACTATGATATTGGCCAAGACCAAGATTTAGGCTAGATCTTGATACCCTGATGGTTTCATGTTGATAGCTCGAGCCGTTCATGAGATATAATGGTGCTAAAGGTGGGCGATAAAAACTAATTGGCCTTTGGCAGCCATTTTGGTGACCTTGATCTTGACCCCGAGTGCCCATTTTCGAACTCGTCCAAGATTTTGGCCATATCTTGATACCCAGAAATCTTCATGTTAACAGTTCAAGCCGTCCATGAGAAATACCGGGAACACACACACACACACACACACACACACACACACACACACACACACACACACACACACACACACACACACACACACACACACACACACACAGAGGCAGGCAAAAACATTATCGCTTCGCCTTCTAAAGGAGGGAGATAATGATCAAGGCAATCGGATACACTGGAACAGAAAATCAGTGTGATGTGTAATTCAGGTGTTGGGCGTCAGTTTGATGCAGAGGGAGGGTGCGAGTGAAGTGAGATGTAACTGTTAGTTGTACACAACGAAAACGGTTGTGTACAGTAACAGATATTCACTGCTCTATGGTAATTCATAGCTTTGCGTAAATCCTCGAAAATGGTTTGTGTACGTGAACACCTCATGCAAGCTACAGGAGAAGGGTTGAATTATTACTACTCAGTATAGGCTATATTCACAACCAACACATACAGCATGATATACAATTACACAGGTATATGGATTGCCTATCATGCCAGACTACATGATGTGGCCCCTATAATAACATTACTCTCATGATGATCATGGGAGAGAGAGAGAGAGAGAGAGAGAGAGAGTCACAAATTGATGTAAGTGAAAGAAAGCGAAATGAGGTACAAGGAAAGAAGAAAGAAGAGGAAGGAAACAAGCGAGCATAAATAAGACAGCCACCAGAAACAAGAGACGACTCGAGGAATGAGGGGAAAGGAGGGAAGAGTAAACAGAAAGGAGGTAGCCAGTAAATTAGGGCGATGGAACAACAAGAAAGATAATAGACGAAGACAATAATATGAATGACAACCGAAACAGGGGCAAATATCTAAAGTTCTTCGCAGTTAATCGACAATGGCATCCCTGTGATAGTGGAGAACAGGGCTGTTCTATTATAAGCAACTAGTGCCATGCGGCGGCAACAGCTTCCTGGATGATAATGGGAGTTGCTGGCATGCTTTATTTTAATACACTGTATAAAACATACATCCTAAACCTTTATAGTTGTTTAAGAAGGCATATGTTTGTGCAGATGAAATTTTGTTTAGAAGATGCACATGTAGATCAGACATCACATTAATATATCAAAGGTACCTGCCATATGCGACTGTTTCTCCGTGTCATTTGATGTCAAAGTCCATCCCTGTCGATCTGAATGGGTAACAGTCGCTATTTTTTTTTTTTTTTTTTTTTTTTTTACTGACGAAGCCTCTAAGGTGCAAAAACAAATTACTTAGATTTTACCCTCCTCACCATTTTCTTAGCCTATAATCCCGTATTACTCTTATGATGGTAACATATATAAATAAAACTGATATCTGCAGCTTCTCAGTAGAACTGACCATACTTCATTCCCTCTTAATCTGATCCTCATTATACTTGGTGCAATCATAAAGGACAACCATAAAAATGAAATAAAAGGTAAATATCTGCAAGAAATGAAATGCGTTTAATTGTTGTATGCCTGTTCTTGCGAATACTCGTATCACCAATCCAATTCCATCACATGATGAAGATTTTCCCTTCTCAACTTCACCATCTGCATTTTCACACTGCCTACTACTAACAGTTTTAACTACATATACCTCCGCAAACATTCTTGATAGCGCCACAACCATGTTTTGTTTCACTTCTAAGATCATTCTCGTCGAACGTGTAATAAGTTTTCTTGCTTCCCAATATTTACTTACACCATTGCTTCCAATTTCATTTGCAGCAATCACTGAGAGGAGAAATCTGTGTACAAACGCAGCAATGTTCAAATCCAAATGGTGGCCAGAGGATTTTATATGTAAGCACTCGCAGTGACTTAGGCTTGTCACTCCCTATACAGCTTAGATGATTCAGGCATTTCTACGCCCACTGACCCTCCGAGGTCTAAAGTGGATAGAAAATAAATGGCTCTCATTTCAGTTTTACCTTCTCAGCCTTCATTCATAATGCCCTACATATATACTTACACTGTTTTGACTACTGATGTACAGTATTATAGTAGTGCCCGGTTAATTTCCCAAATCTACAATAATGTGGATAATAACACTCAGGGTTCGTTCAGCCTCCCTAACCAAACTTCTCTGCCTAATTAAGAATGTTATACCACCAGCCACCCTTCTTTCTTGAAGGTACTGCTGGATGAACAGTATATACAGATAAAAAAAACTTTGTCTAGAATTTGCCCTGTCCGAGAATGAGTTTGCAGTGGCAGTAATTGGTGTCGTGATCAAGGCAGGAATTTATGAAAGATGCTAAAAGAACTCCAGAATGTCTGTAACAACAACGCTTATAAGCTGTTTTTTTTGTTGTCACTTTGATATTCCCTTTAATATGATTATAAACTGTTTAGTCGCGATATGAATGTAGGCACACACACACACACACACACACACACACACATATATATATATATATATATATATATATATATATATATATATATATATATATATATATATATATATATATATATATATATATATATATGCAAACTAACCACAGGAGAAATGAAAGGAGCGACAGTGAGTACTTTCGTATATTACATCTTCAGACAGAGTGAGACAGAAACGTAAAGGGTAGTGGTCTTTTATGCACACCCGCAGCAGGTAGTGGCACACAGAGCAATGGATGACCTGAATTTTTACCTGCGGCTTAACTTACGGTCACCTGCAGCAGGGAGTGGAACACAACAAAGGATGATCTGAATCTAAAAATGCACGTGATAAAGGAGGAGGGAGTAGGAGGGGAGGAAAGGGGAGTGGGAGAGAGGGGGAAGGGGGAGGGGAAGGGGGAAGGGGAGAGGGGGAGGGAGGAGGGGATAAATACTGCTGCTTAACTTCAGACCTAGAGGATTAATGCTTGGTGTGTCCCACACAGGTATGACTACACCACCAGGAGATGACAGGGAACAATCAGTTGTTAGTCTGGGGGATACTGCTTTAAAATTAATTCAGTTAACAATTTATCACACTTAAAATGACCATAGCTCATGTTTACATTCTTTTCATATGTGCCAGAAATTAGACAAGATTTTATTACATTTCTTTCATCTAAGCTTTTTGATCTTGCTAGAATCTTGGAGCCTGTCCAGTCAATATGGTGATCACTGGATGCTTTGTGCTGAAATCAACCACTACTCTGTTGGGCTGTCCTTACACTGTATTTATGTTGTGAGATTCTAGTTTCCAAATCTTTCCAGATTGTCCCATGTAAAATTTGTTACAGCTTTTACACGGGATTTTGTAAACAACGCCTGAATTATTGAAAGGGCTGTTCTTGATGAGGGTTTTTTGATGGTGTTCTCATATTTGAATACTACCTGTACATTGAGTTTCCTCAGTATGTGAACAACATCAAGAAAATTTTCATGGAAGGGGAGGACAAGGGTTTTTTTTTAATGTTCTGGCGATCTGGCTTATTAGTTTTCCCTTCAAGGAATCGTTTCTTGGCTGTATTGTGGCACTGAGTTAGTATGCTTTGTGGATATTTTAGCTTCTTTCCAATACTCTGAATCATTTTTAGTTCATCATCTAAAAATTCTGGGTCTGAAATTCTATGTGCTCTTAGGTACATAGATATGAACACAGATCTATTATACGAAAGTACTCACTGTCGCTCCTTTCATTTCTCCTGTGGTTAGTTTGCATACATATCTTCACGGTGAAGTGAAGTCTCTGCATCTATCTATCTATCTATCTATCTATCTATCTATCTATCTATATATATATATATATATATATATATATATATATATATATATATATATATATATATATATATATCCCCTCTGGCCTTGTTCCTTACAGAACCACAAATTTCTCTACCAAAATATCCCTATTTTGTTTTCCTGGTTACCATCTCCTCACAAACTTCCGTTACAAGGGCGGCACCTGTTGTTATATCAAATCAGAATATGCAGTTGACACAGTTTTAAATTTCACTTCAACGAATTTCGATTACTCACTGTATAAACTATCTAAATATTATCAAATATATATGTGTAATCTATTGCTCCTTCAATTCTTTTTCAGAACCCAGTGTATCTGACTCCATATCCACACAGTTGAGTAACTTTGCCCTTATCACCGAAATTACCATTTTGGGTGATTTTAACGAACATAATGCTGAATGGTTAGTGCTTTCTGCCAGGACTGATAGAGCTGGTCTAGAGTGCGAGCTGTTCGCAGTTGGTAAAGCAACCAACCAGAATACCAGATAACCCTGACCATATTGCCTGTATCTTGGATCTATTCCTGACAAATAATCCAGATCAATACAGGATGGACGTAGTGTCACCATTTGGATCCTCTGACCACAATCTCATCAAGGCCTTATTAGTTAGCCTCCCCAAACCTCCCCATTCTGACCCTCTCAGGGTGACCCAATGGCATTTTAATAGGGCAAACTGGCATGGATTTAGAAATTATCTTGCTGACATTCCATGGCAGTCTTTCTTCTCTAGTGATCCCAATTCTACCCAGTCCCACATTAATGACTTAATACTAGCTGGTATGGATTTAATCATACCAAGTCAACAGTTCACTAAAAGATCGAACTCTCCAAAGTGGTTTGATAGCAACTGTGCCAGAGCAAAAGCCCAAAAGTCACCAGCATATAACTCTTACTTAAAATCAAAAACATCTGAATCACTCTGTCAATTTAAAATTGCTAGAAACCACGCAAAAGCTGTAATAAATCTCGCTACATTAAACTTTCTTCAAAATCAAGCATCAAAACTACTTAAAAACCCTAATGACAATAGAATATTCTGGTCAACTCTCAATTCTTTCAATAATCACTTTAACAAGTCATCATCCATTCCCCAACTAAAATCTTCAGATGGCAGTATTAGAACTGACCTACGTGGGAAAGCGAATATCTTTGACAGTACTTTTGCCAGAAATTCTACCACTGAGGGTCAACCATAACGTCCCAGTACTAGAACTTGACTCTTCCGAAATTGTTGCACTTAAAATACAGATAAGATACGTAAAATCCATCCTAGACAATTTACAAACTAACAAAGCTCCAGGCCCAGATGGAATTCCTCCAATTGTTCTGAAAAAGTAGTCCCCAGAACAATCCTCTGTTCTAGCTAAATTATTCAGACTATGCATAAGTACTTCATTCCCTAATTCATGGAAAGAAGCCAATATCCACCCAATTCCAAAGAAAGGAAGTTCCTCTGACCCCTCTGATTACAGACCAATAGCTCTCACATCTTCTCTTGGTAAAATATTTGAAATTATAATTAATAGGCATAGTTAAACATCTTGAATCCAACTTAATCAGTGATAGACAATATGGTTTTCGCCATGAAAGATTCTCCATTGACATACCCAATCTCATCATCCATATCATCCACCAATTAATCGACCAAAATGGAGAAACTCATGCAGTAGTGATATTTCTGAAGCTTTCAACAGAGTGTGGCACCTTTCCCTGCAGTCCAAACTCCCTTGCTATGGATTAACGTCTTTGGTTCTTCTGCTTTCCTCATATCTCAGTGACAGAAAAATAAGAGTAAAAGTTGATGAAGTATATTCCAATTTCCACTCAATGCTGGCGTGCCACAGGGATCAGTTCTGATACCAACCCTGTTCCTGTTTTATATTAATGATCTCTTATCTATCACCCACAATCCCATCCAT
>NC_136980.1:31332761-31352969 GCF_032717465.1 Coenobita brevimanus
TACTGTAGTTTTCTCAATTAGCTGATTCATCGTGTGTTGATGATCTGTAGTCGAATACCCACTTTGGAATCCTGCCTGTTCACAAGGTTGGCTTTCCTCCATTTTTTTTTTTTTTTATTCTGTTCGTAAGAACTTTAGTGAAGAGATTGTAAATGACCGATAAGAAGCCAATGGGTCGATAGTTACTAAGGTCTTTTGAGTCACCTCTTTTATAAAGTACAATAACTGTTGCATTACACCATGTTTTGTGAGTTTTCTTTTCTTTACATTAAGAAAATACGTTAGCAAGCCTGTTTTGTACTTCTGCTTCTGCATCCAACAATAAATCTGCTACTATTCAATCTTCCCCCGGAGCCTTCCCTCTTTTCATATTTCTAGGAGAAATATTTATTTCTTCTGGTGTAATCTCAGGTATTTCAGTTGTGTCAACTGAAAAGTTAGCTTTTTGTACTACTGTCTTTGATGCATACAGTTCTTTGAAATATTCTTCGACTCTCTTCACCATCTTATCTCTGCATGTAATGACTTCACCGTTTTTGTCTTTCAGTGATGTAATTTGTTGCTTTCCTAGTGCCATTATACTTCGGAACTGATTCAGACTTTTTCCTTTTTTGGTGGTTTCTTTGAGCTGATCCGTGTTTCTCTTTCTCGTTTCTTCTCTTTGTCTCCTGTTGATATGCTTGTTTAATTCAGCTCGTTCTGTTACATCTTTCTATGTTTTTACTTTCATTTCATTTCTTTTTTTCATAAGCTCAAGTGTCTTTTCCCAATACTTCTTGCCTTTGGTTGTATTAGTTTTTCCTACTATCTCCGCTGATTCCCTTAGCGTATTTGTTAGTCTGTCATTCAGCTCATGAATGTCACATCCAGCATTACTTATAGCGTGAAATCTGTTTCCTGTATTTCCAACTTCAAGAAAGGTTGCTTTGTTTTCGTTTTACTTTTTTATTGGGCATATTATTTTATCTTTAATCATCTTCTTTCTTCATTTCTGAAAATGAATCTGGCTGTGCAACCCACCATTCTATGGGTACTTCCTATATTTACTTTGTTGATAACTATGACACTTGTGATTACATCTCACCAGAAGCTATGTGGCAGGGAGGTGAGATTATATATCACAATCCTCCCAACGAAACATGCAGTTCCTATTGCAAACGATTTGACGGGCATTTCCCGTTTTGGATGATCATCTACTACAGGTCCAACTTCACTGCCTCATGTGCTTTTTTTGTAATGCGAGGAAGAGAAGGAACCAAAGGCCACGAGCCCACAATATGATTCCCTCAAGAAAAACAAAATACAATAGGGAGCCAAATTCAAGAACAGTGTGCTTGCCGAAAGTGAGTAAGCTCTGTGTTGGTAAATTAGAAACTGGGATATTAAACAAGCTGAAATCCACATGAAGATCTATGCATACAATGTAGAAGCCTCACAGAGAGATCACAAAAACTTGGTAACTTAATGCTCTGAACTGAAAACATTAGTTGGGATATTATAGGTTTTGAGTGAGACCCACGGAAAAGAAGAAAAAGTAATTCAGCTAGAAGACAGCAACCACCTATTTTTAGCAGGTACAGAGGAAGGCATAATGAAGAGAAGTGCTGCACGATTTCTAATTAACAGAAATCTTGCAGATAACATTTAATTTAAATTCAACCCAGTGTATCGTGACAAAGCAGCAATGGTTGCAATTAGACTAAGCAAAAAATATACCCAGAAAGTAATACAAGTATATACAGCAACTTCTCAAGCTCAGATGAAGAAATACAAAACCCCATTCTATGACATCTCCCAGATTATGGAAGAAGAAAAAAAGGTCCACATATACTGTACTGTACTCACGGGAGACTTCCAATACAACATTGGAAAATAAAAAAAAACAGAAGAAGCGTAAATGGGAGATATTTGGGAGTGGAAGAAAGGAATGAAAGGGAAGAAATGGTAGTAAATTTTGCTGAAATGTATAACATAACAATAATGAACTCATTCTTTCACAAAGAACAAGAAGAAAAGTGGACCTGGAGAAGCCCAAATTGAGGAAACAAGAGTAATGAGAATCGACTTCATCCTATGCAGATAAAAATAACAAGATCATATATACTGTATATATATATATATATATATATATATATATATATATATATATATATATATATATATATATATATATATATATATATATATATATATATATATATATATATATATATATATATATATATTATACAATGAGGCCCTCCACATTCGCATGGGGTTCCAGGGACACAGACCCCATGAATGTGAAATTTCCGAGAATGTTTGGTGCACCCTCCCATAAATGCCTCTACAGCCATAAATCACCCCCTGTGAGCAGAGTGTGCACATATTGTACCTAATAAACCATGACTGGGACACTGAAAGCTGCATAAAATATCAAAAATAGCTGATGACTTGCCCACAGCATGGTGTGGGCAAGTCATCAGCAGTATACCTAACTTCTTGCAATCATACCCATTAAATTCAGTCTTGGGTCTACAGAGGGGCAATCCATGAATCTTGGAAGTCCATGAAATTTGATTTTGCGAATGTGGAGCGCATGCTGTGTATATACTAGAGGTTTTTACCCAGCATTGGCTGGGTAAAACCTTATGATTGTGCATTATTACCTGAGACCCTGGATGGCCATTTCTTGTGGGAGAAGACCCTCGGGTTCCTTTTTATCCTTGGGCTCATTTCCCCAGGGTTATATTTTCCATGGACCTATTCCTACCATGGACATATTTTCCCACTACCCACCCACCAGCCAATTCTGCTCACCCATCCCATCAATCTGTCTACCCATTTGATCCGCTGTAGCATAAAATATGGTTACGGAAGTAAAAATTTCAACGGTAATTGACTACCATCTCTCCACCATGTTGACTTTAGCATTTCTGATTTATTGTAAACTTGGTCATCATAGGAGCCACTTTTACTTGTAATGTACACGTTTAAAACGTTTAAGTTCGTCATAAGACGGTACATCTGTCAAAACAGGTTAAAAGCGTTTTATATGCATCCCCCTTGATTTCCATAGACGACAGACAGAGAGGCAGATAAACTCTGTCTGTCTGTCTGTCTGTCTGTCTGTCTCTGTCTCTCTCTCTCTCTCTTTCTCTCTCTCACTCTTTCTCTCTCTCCGGAGACATGAAACTCCATTCAAATACTCCATTGCATTTACTGCATGATAAAAGATATGGATGTGGTAATTAACTACATTTTTGATAACCAGGGGCCGACTGCACCCGTTTTTTTATGCATTCTTTATGTTAACGCATTATAGGTACGTTGATTAACCCCTTAACCGCAGGGCATCACTTTCTTGACACTCGGGCGCAATGGATCATACCGCCGGACATCACTTTTGTGATTCTGTGCTCTTTAGAATTCTCACAGGCTTACAAGTGGTGAGCACTTGTATCATGTCTATCAGTACTGCCAATGTCCAACACTAGTCAGCACTCCTAATCTCATCTGTACTCCCATCCATTGTTGACAATTCTAACCATTTTTCCCCTTTCTGGACTCCCCTTCCTACCTCCCCTCTATTACCCTCTCTTCTCGCCTGCCTGGCCATGCTGTGCTAAGCAAATCTTCCCCAGAATTTTCCACTGATATCATCCATTGAAATAAGCCCTATGCCATTTTCTTATACAAAATAATATATACAAAAAGAAATAAGGTAAATGATAGTGCCATACACCTGCGGGTGGCTAAGTACCATTTGACAACACCTCAAGTGCACTCGTTCGCTAATTTCCCCCTGTAATTTCCCCATGAAATATACCATGTATAATCCTATTCTCGTAATAAAAATATATATATATGAAAGGAAGGGAGAAGCCTGAATGATGTTACATTCACCTGGAACTACCTATTTTTTTATGTATTGTCGAGATTTCCTACCAGATCATTTCATAGCATGTAAATTACCAGCTGTCACTCTATGGACATTTGTCAACACTTGCCTGCCCTTATACACCAGGGGAATCAGTTTCCTTGTCGTCCTCTGAGGGTGAAACCATGTCACTTTCACGCCCCGCCATTTCCACGTCTTTTGCGCCCATAGCAAAGGCCCCTGTGACCTCTACCCTTAGAAAAACTCGTAGAAGCAGTAAAGGACTTAGTGACTCGGCAGTGGAGCGTCATAGAATTATCTATGATAATGATGGATAGTGACTTTGATCCTTTGGGTGAATCGTGTGATGAGCCTGGGGAGGAAATCGTTACAGAGAACTCCTGAGTATGAGTGCTTCAGTGTCCCAAGTTATCCATAGCTCCAAGGGAAAGGAGCCATTAAGTGCAAAAGAGGGAAGGAATTTGGGAAAGGAGTGAAAAGGTGGCGGAGTTAGCTTCAGGAACAATGGCCCATTGTGTTGACCCAGGCCCGCCATGAGTCCCAAGGTGATTCACCTCCCCACTCCCTAAGCCCCACTTCACTAATTTCTTCCTCATCTTCAGCAAGAATTTTTCTCACCAGGTCTTTGTTGTCCAAATTACTCCACCAGCACCTACAGTGAGAAGCCAGGCTGTAGAGGATTGAAGTCAAATCCCTGACTCCTTAAAAGTAGAGTAGCAGCTAGAGTAAGGGCTGCTAGTGCTACACAGCAACCTAGGGTCAGTGAGAGTGACCTTGAAACAGCCCACCTCCACCCTCACCCACCCTAAATCACCACGACAGGGAATCCTGGACGCCTTCGTGTGGACGGAAGGTTCCGATTTCATCCCTGAACATCTTCATTATGACGAGAGTTCCTCAGGAATACAACCTGCCTTCACTCTTGACTTGAGGATGCTAAATGTGTGGACTTCCTTTTGGCCTTCCTGCGATGATGCAAGTCATGAAGCACATATGTGATGAGACAAACAGGTACAAATCACAACGTGCTGCAAGTGGTGCAGATGCAGCGAAGATGCAACAGTGGACCATGCTGGGAGTGCAGGAGCTGTATATTATTATTCGCCCTCATGCTTCTCATGCACCACACTCAAAGAGGCTGCTGAGTTGGAAGAATACTGGTCAATGGACCCCTTATTATCCTCACTCACCTTCAGTAAGTACATGGCCAAAGATCCCAACTTCCCGGAACATCGCAGGAAACTCACCACTTCGCCAACAACAGTATACCTTCCCAAACCAACCCACTCTGGAAGATCCAGGGAGATTCTGAGCAGAATGAAGGACTAAGTTTATGTCATTCTTCCCCCTCTTTCAGAAGGTTGTCATAGACGGAATCCCTTGGTTTTGTTCAGAGGATGTCTTAGGTTTGTACAGTACATTCCAAGCACACGCCTGTCGTTTTGGAATCAAGTTCTTTGTGCTGTGCGACTGTAGAGACGGGGTACATCCTTGACTTCGTCATCTATTCAGCCAGCACTGTCAGTCTGGACAAAACACATCCCCCTTGGCTTCTCAGGCTGTGTAGTGAAAGTGCTGCTTGAAAGGTATTTTGGGTAGAATCATGTACTGTATACTGACAACTATTACACAGCACAGAAACTTGCCATCTTTCAGAGCAAGGCATCGGCTCCTGTGGCACTCTGAAGAGCAAATTGTGCTCACTTCCCCCAAAATTCCCAGAGGAAGGAAAGTCACAGCGAGGAGACGTGCACCTACGCAGAACCGAGATGCTGGCAATATGGTGGCATGACAAGAGGGTCGTGCACATGCTTACCACCGTTCACAAGGGGGAAATGAAAGACAGTGGGAAGGTCGACCGTAGGGACAGGCGAACCTGTGAGGAAACCTGATGCTGTCATAGACTATAATATCAACATGCGGCTGGTGGACAAGTCCGACATGATGATTGGAGAGATCGACTGCCTCAGGAAGATGCTGAACGCTTTCAACCTGTACAAGACTGAAAGTCGAAGCCACCCAAGTCCTTCTCCCTGGAGTTGTTCGCCAGGATTTGTGTTCAGCAGCTGCTTGAGAGATATGGTAGGGTGACAGCAACAGCTCCAAGGCGCCATGCAGTAAGACTTCCCGACCAGACTTGAGCAGAGGGCGTACATGGATCGGCACAGACTGGTGCAAATACCTGCCACAACCAAGAGGAAGGCTGCGATCTGCAGGTGCCAGGTGTGTGCACATGCCACCTGATGCACACCTGAGCACAAACGCACCTCTTGGCAGTGTGCTGAGTGCCAGGTTCCCCTCACCGTACCTGCTTCTTTGATTACCACAGCCTGAAGCAGAAGTTCTAGAAAGTGCAAGTGGAAAATGTAGATAATGTGTAAATAATGTGTATATAGCAAGTGAAAGCAATGGATGTACGTATGATGGACCAGTGTAATATAGTTTTATAAGTTACTGCAAGTGACAGTGCATTACATAGTGTAAGTAAAACAGAAGTGTAAATATTGAAAATACAATAGAAAATGTAAATAGAAATGTAAATAATTAGTAATAAAAGACTATGAGTAGTAGCCACGTGAAGTTATGACAGTGAAGGTGAGAGCAACGAAACCGGCCTTTACTGAGAGAGAAATTGAATGCCTACAGTGACAATAAACTACTATTACAGAAGGAAACTTATGGATAAAGAGTGCATATATATATATATGTGTTATATAGTAATTGGAATATAAAGTGTGAGTGTTTTTATGAATAATAAATGACAGAATACCAGTGGGGAACCAGCGCAAGTGGGAGGATTGTATGCGCTCATAATTTTCATTGCTTTCACAGTGTTTTTTTTTTTTTTGGAGTATGGATTCCAAACTATTTGAAAATCATGGAATACTGTTTCTAGTGATAATATCAGGCTCTGGTAATCATATTACAGGTTGTCGGGAAGTGTAAAGTGGAGACTTCGTTACCCAACTTCAGAGGTTTCCACAAGTCCTAGGGTACTCGACAAAGGCTCAACAAACACCCCAGGAGAAAGCTGAAGGTATGTGCCATAAGCATATTAAATTTTAATATTCTAGGACTAATAACTGATTTATGGCAAATAATTTTAGGGCAAAGGAAGGAGTATGAATAGTTGTGAGTAAAAGATGGAAGAAGAGCATAAGACAGTATGTATCAGTTGGGTCAAGGATTGTGTGGGTAAAGTTGAAAGTTGGAATACAAATGTGGGCGATTGTGTGTGTGTATGCACCAACGCAAGATCGTGCTAGAAGAGTGAGAGAAGAGTTCTGGACAAATGTAGAAGTGTGCATGGAAAAGTTTGGAAGGAATGAGAGAGTGTTTTTGATTGGTGATATGAATGGTAAAGTTGGGAATGTGACGGTGGATGGAATAGTTAGTGAGTGGGGTGTGCCTGCTGAGATAGATGAGAATGGGAGTGCGTTAGTGGACATTTGTGCTGGGAGAGGGTTGGGGATAGCTAATACCCTCTTCAGGCATAAAATGATCCACAGGTATTCATGGCGAGTGATTAGAAGGGTGGGTGGTGAACTGAATGAAAGGAAGGCAATGATTGATTATGTGCGTGTGGATGAAAGGATGCGAAGATGTGTAATGGATGCAAGAGCTCATAGAGGCTGGGGGAGTGGACTTTCTGACCACTACTTGGTGGTGGCCAGAATTAGAATTCAAGTAAGATGGAGGAATAGAAGAAGGGAAAGACGAGAGGAAGGAGTAGTTGCAAGGAGAGTGGAAAGGTTACAAGAGGATGAGTAAAAGGCAGATTATAAGAGAGAAGTGGAGGAACGATTGGGCAAATACGAATTGGAGCAGATGGGAGACGTGGAAGGTGTGTGTAGGATTTTTACAGAAGAAATATGCACAGCATGTGATGTGGTGTGTGGAAGCAAGAGAAGACGGAGGGGGGTGCAAGGAACAACGTGGTGGACTGAAGAGGTGAGACAGGCTGTGGCACAAAAGAAGAAAGCATACAATGAATGGATGAGAAATAGGGGCGTGGAAGAAGTTGAGAGGCAGAAGAGAGTTATATGTAGAAAGAAAGAGAGAGGTGAAAAGATTAGTAAGAGAGAGTAAGAAGAGAGTGGATGAGGAATTTGGAAGGAATTTGAGTGTAAAATGGAGGGACTGTAAGAAAATGTTCTGGAAAGAGGTGAAAAGAGTAAGACAGGGTGGAAGTGAAGTTAGCAGGGGAGTGAAAGATAAAGCCCTGGTAGATTACTAGTGGAGAAGGGAGAAAAAGTGAGCAGATGGAGAGAACACTTTAAGGAATTGTTGAACATAGAGGATGGAAGTAATGCGAGTATAAGTGGCTGGGGAATGGCTGGGAGAAGGAGGGAGGTGAGAAGGCAGGAAGAAATCAGTAGGATAGAAGTTGTGGAAGCAATGAAGAAAAGTCAAATAGGGGAAAGCCCCAGGAATTGATGGAGTGTGTGGTGAAATGCTGAAGCATGGGGGAGAGATAGTTGTAGAATGGATGTGGAAGATGTGCAGATTGGCCTGGGAGGAAGGTAGAGTCCCGGAGGATTGGAAGTCAAGTATAATTATTCCCTTGTACAAAGGAAAAAGGGGAAAAAGAAGTGTGTGGTAATCATAGGGGCATTTGTCTTCTTAATTCTAATAAGGAAAGGTGTATGGTAGGACCTCTTATTGACAGAGTTAGAGAAAGAACAAGAGGAAATTAGTTGGAGAAGAACAAGGGAGGCTTTAGGAAGGGAAGAGGTTGTGTAGATCAGATATTCATTCTTAGATCTTTAGTGGAAAAGTTTCTAGAGAAGGGAAAGAAGTTGTATGCGGCTTTCATGGACTTGGAGAAAGCATATAACAGGGTGGATAGACAAGGACTGTGGAAAGTGTTAAGAATATATGGAGTAGATGGGAAGTTGTTGAATGCTGTGAAGAGTATGTACGATGGTGCGAAGGCTGCAGTGCGTGTGGATGGTGAACTAAGTGAATTTTTCTCTTTGAAAGTTGGGTTGAAGCAGGGATGTGTCATGTCTCCATGGTTGTTCAATCTGTACATGGATGGGGTAATAAAAGAGGTACAAGGTAGGGTAGTGGATGTTGGAGTGGCCCTGGTGAGAGAGGATAGTGTTTGGAAACTCCCTGTACTATTTTTTGGAGATGATACTGTGTTGTTGAGTGAAGACGAAGGGGAGCTGCAAGGCTTGGTGGATAAGTTTGGGAGAGTGTGTAAGAAACGGAATCTAAAGGTGCATGCAGGGAAGAGTAAAGTGATGGTCTTTGAGAGAGGTGAAGTCAGTGAATGTACGGCGAGGCTGGATGGTGAGGAATTGGAAAATGTGAGTACGTTTAAGTACTTGGGTAGTGTGATGAGTAAGGATGGAGGTTTGGAGGGTGAAGTGCTTGAAAGGGTACAGCAGGGAAGAAAGGTTGCTGGTTCTTTGAAAGCAGTGATAAGAAACAGGGAAGTGAGCATAGAAGTGAAAAAGTTACTACATGACAGTATTGTGATACCAAGTCTAACGTACAGAAGTGAAGCTTAGACGTTGTTGGAAGGACACAAGTCAAGAGTGAGAGCAGTTGAAATGAGTTATTTAAGAGGAGCCTGTGGAGTCACATGGAGAGACAGGATGACGAATGAGGATATAAAGGAGCGTTGTGGTGTGGATGTGGATGTGACAGAAAGCGTTATGAGGAACACACTGAGGTGGTTTGGCCATGTGGAGAGGATGGAGGGTGAAAGACTGACGAAGAGAGTGTATGTGAGTGAGGTGGAGGGGGGAAGAGGAAGAGGGGGCCGAGGGATGAGATGGAGGGATGGGAGGTGGGGAGAGGTATGAGAGAGGGGGTGTAAGTTGGGAGCAGGGCAGTGAGATGGCGGAGGACAGGGCGACTTGGAGGCGATTTGTTTGTGGCCACCCCAAACGGGATTGAGGCGTCTGGCAATAGATAGATAGATAGAATTTTAGAAAGTCTGTCAGAAGGCAACTCTCCTGGCAGGACATTACAAGTTGAGCCAAAACAACCCCGCGGTTTTAGGGGTTAAAAAAAAAAACTGCTGTGCTATATTGCACCGTTTTGGCTAATCTGAGGATACAAACAGACAAACAGATAAACAGAATGGGCTTTTTAGTATAATATATATTTCTAAAGATAGTATGTACATGCACCTGTGAAATATTGAAATTCCGTTTGTCATGAGCTTCTCCATCAATTTGAATACTCTGTCAAATACTTAGCTTCCTTCACATCCATATTTTGCTTTCTTACACACTCACTTACCATGCTTATCTTCTCCATTGCCAACCATGTTTCATTACTCCTTCAAATTTACACACATAAAACTTTTCCACCACTCTGAGACCGCTGTAGCTTCCAGATGCATTCATGTTGTGTAATTTGCTCTTGATAGTTGGCTTACGGCGTGTTAGAACATCTGAGGACACCTGCTGTGACCTCAGTCATCTTGATAAGCTTTTAACAACTGACTGGCTGGATAAGCACCCATCAGTCCAGCAGTGCCAGGAACTATTTAACTGCTTTCCTAGCTCATAATTGCAGTGCACAGTATTTTGTTGTTTTAGGGTGATTACAGAATTTTACCCTGCCACATTAAGAGCTATAAATATTTGTTGTTCTTGATCTGCCTTTTGTGGTCTCCCTAAACTCCACATGCACCAGAAAAAATTTCTGAGTGATCCAGCCACTCATTTCGTGAACACACTTTCTGCCACCTCTGTCTGTCTGTCTATCTGTCTCTAAAAAAGAGTCAAGATGAAGTCGGGCATTCCCCATTTCATTTGGTGGTATTTATTATGTGATGTGGCCAATTTCTGGTCAGCATAAAATAATATATGGTTTATCCCTGTTACTGCACTGTTAAGATCTCTGGAGCTGTATGACCAGGATGAATTTCTGATTTATCTCATTACGATAAGTAAAACTAAAAACAATGAACTTCTCAGCAATGGATTAAGCCTGGGCTAGTACTACAACAGGAAATAATCTCTAGACAAGCCTATATTCATTTGATTATGTCCATGGCAGTGCTGACTCAGTTGTATTTAACCCATCATGTGTTTTTTTTAGCTCTACCTTCAACTGCCTCCAGCACGCTACATGCATGTTAGACATCACACCTATTTCCATCCCCCCTTAGCATTGGCCACTGCATTACTATCAGCAGATACAGTGGTATCTCTGATTGCCACCACCGGCAGGGTAGGGCTGGCAGCACAGGGTCCTCTTGGATCCTCTTGGTCACATTCAAGTGACTGTGCCGACATCAGTTGTTCCAAACACTGCTTGTGCTTGTCAGTGGAGATGCACGGATTTGGCCTTATTATTCACTAATAGCCATGGCCAATCTGAATTCCGTATACTTTTTTCTCGATTCTATATTCCCTCTATCCCTGTTCCTCACAGAAACCCATATCTCTCCCTCTTCTGACATAACCCCATTTTGTTTTCGTGGTTACCATCTCCCCAAAATTTCTGTAACAAGAGTGCCACCTGCTGTTATATCAAATCTGCATCTGCAGTTGACAATATTTTGAACTTCACTTCAGCTTTGATTATTCAATATATAATCTGAATTATCTAAATATTACCAAATATATCTGTATAGTTTATCGCTCACCCAGTGCTCCTTCAGAACCTAGCGTATTTGACTCCATATCCATACAGTTGACAAATCTTAAACTCACTCTTACCACTGAAATTATAGTTTTGAGTGATTTCAACGTCCACAATGTAGAATGGTTGTTGCATTCTGCCAGGACTGATGGTACTGGTCTAGGGTGCGACCTGTTTGTAGAATCGTTTAATCTCACGCAATTGATTAAACAGCCAACCAGAATGCCACGTAATCCCGACCATAATGCTTATCTCTTGGACCTAGCACAAACAAATCTCCCAGATCAATACGGGGTAGAAATACTGGCACCACTTGGGTCCTCCGACCACAGTCTCATCAAAACCTCATTAATCAGTTGCTCCAAACCTCCTCGTTCTGAACCTGTCAGGGTGACCAGATGGCACTTTTTGATAGGGCAGACCAAAATTAATTAAGGAATTATCTTGCTGATATTCCATGGGAGTCTTTCTTCTCCATTATTTCTACCCAGTCCCACATTAATGACTTAATACAAGCTGGCATGGAATCACGTTCATACCTAATCAACAGTTCACTAAAAGATCAGACTCCCCAAAATGTTTTGACAGAAATTATTGCCAGAGCTACTACACAAGAGTTCTTAGCACACAACTTTTATTTAAAATAAAAAATAAAAACATCTGATTCGCTCACTCAATTAAGAATTGCTAGAAATCATGCAAAATCAATAATAAATCACGCTAAATCAAACTTTCTTCACAACCAAGCATTCAAACTATTAAATAATCCTGATGACAATAGAATATTGGTCAGCTCTCAATTCTCTCAGAAATAACTTTAATAAGTCATTACCCATTCAGCCACTAAAATCTTCAGATGGTAACACTATAGGCTAAATGACCAGGGTGGTAATGCACATCGTTGCCAGTAGGCTACATTTGAAAGAAATACTACGTTAGAGGAAGTCGGCGAGAACGTCCCACTACTAGAACTTACCTCACCCGAAATTGCTTCACGTAAGATACAGACTAGATACATATAATCCATCTTAGACAATTTACCAACCAACAAATCTCCAGGTCCAGGTTATATTCCTCCAATTGTTTTGAGAAAATGTTCCCTGGAACTTACCTGTGTTCCGGCTAAATTATTCAGACTATGCATTCGTGCTTCTTCATGCCCGAATTCTTGGAAAGAAGCCAATATCCATCCAGTTCCAAAGAAATGAAGCCCCACGGACCCCTCTGATTACAGACCACTAGCTATCACATCTTCTCCTGGTAAAGTATTTAACACTGATAATTATAAGCACATTGTTAAACATCTTGAAACCAACAACTTAATTAGTGATAGACAGTATGTTTTTTGCCACGAAAGATCCATTGTTGATATGCCCACTCTTCTGACTCATACCATCAATCAGTCACTTGACCAACATGGAGAAACTCATGCAATAGCCCTTGATATTTTTAAAGCTTTTAACAGAGTGTGGCACTGTTCCCTGCTCTCCAAACCCCCTTGCTATGGCCTATCATTTTTTGTTCCTCTTTCCTGATATCTCAGAGACAGAAAGGTAAGAGTGGAAGTTGATGATGTATATTCCAATTTCCACTCGATTAATGAAGGCGTGGAACAGGGATCAGACTTGGCTCCAGCCCCATTCCTAATTCATATCGACAGTCTCTTATCTGTCACCCATAATCCCATTTGTATTGTGCAGGTGATTCAACGCTGCACACATTTCCTTTATACCTGGCTTGCCGCTCACCAAAGTTTAATATCTCTAATTCACAACTCAGCACATCTCTCTCCATAATCAAGACTTATCTGGGATCACCAAATGGGGGCAGAACAACATTGGCTCATTTAATGCTAGGAAAAACAAATGTATACAGTTTACTAAGAGACAGATATTGCCTGATTCCTATATTACCTTCGATGCCACTCTTTCTCCAATCTTTAAAAGTATTGAAATTCTCGGTGTTTCACTTAACAATGCCCTCAGTTGGACATCTCATGTTAGATCACTTATTAACTCTGCTTTAAAAGAAACTTGAATTATTGTACAGAGTCCGTAACTTCTTCACTCACGAGCAGTTAGCTATAATTTATCAGTCGTGTGCACTCTCAGCTGGAGTATTGCTCGCCCTCGTGGACAAAATAGAGAACAAAGCTGTTAGAATTATTAATAACCCTAATATTACAAGTGAACTACATCCCCTACAAGTAAGAAGGAATGTTTCCTCCTTCGCATTATTTTACAGATACTTTTATGGTGGGTGCTCAGACTAAATTCCATTCATTGTGCCACCTCTCCACTCCTTCCGCCGTGCTGCACCAGTATCTGGTAGCGCTCATGCTTTAACAGTCACACTGTCATATTGCAAAATTTCAGCCTATCAGAAATCTTTTATTCCCAGAACTGTATCTCTTTGTAACCCACGTCTCCAGAATGGTTTTCCCCCATACTTCAACTTACGGCTGTTGAAGTCCAACTGATACGGATTTTTTTTATGAATGGAGGACACTGGTAATCTGGTGAATGGATTATTTTTTTATTCAATTGTTTTTCCTCCCTATGTTCTGTTTTTTGTAGAAAACAAATATGATTACATAATTTTCTTCACGTAACATTTTAAGATACTCAAGATATTGTCTTTTTACGTACTTTCTGTTACGGATGCATGTTCTGACTATCTAGGTAGAACTGTTTTTGTCCAAGAAAGTTATAATTATGCTTTTAATGAAATTATAAAAAAAAAAAAAAAAACATTGTATTAAATCACTTTTACAATAATCTGCGATCTACTACTCGTCTTTGGTAAGGTTTGTCCTCCAGCCTGCCATCCTGTGAGACATTGTGTGCGGCGTCCTTCTCTGTGATGCTAAAGACGATGCTGTAGCTTCATGCACCCGCCTTAATGTGACAGTGCTCTCAGGCAGAAAACATCACCAAGAGCATCACCTTCACCACCACTCGACTTTTGGCATCTTCACTGCTTCTGCTGGGTTGACGTGTGTCATGTTCCAGTTTATTTTCTTTTTTGAGATGGTTCTGTGTGTGTGTGTGTGTGTGTGTGTGTGTGTGTGTGTGTGTGTGTGTGTGTGTGGGTAGGTAGGTGAGTGTGTACGCGCATATTTTCCGTGTGTAGAGCCACTGACATAATTATTAGTCTAACATTTCGACATGAATCTTACCTCTGCTGGAAATATTCCTAATCAGGGTGAGTTTTGGTATGCCAGTTAGCCCAAACAGAGGGAGGACAGTGAAACATACTTAAGCAGGGCAACTTCTATGTGTACAAGCGATAAACGACCGCTTGAGGCCCAGTCTGTACCTAAGGGACTCCCAAGTAAATAACACAGAATTTAAAATTTTACTCTTGAGTGGATGAGTAAATTGGGTGTGTTTCGACCTGTCTCTTACACATTACCTCCCTCCCTTTCCTTGGGGGAAGCAACCTAGGTATATAGATAGATATATTAAAATTTAGTCCAGATCAACACGTAGTGGAATAAAAACAAAATCACGTCCGAATCTTGACAGAATAAGCTACCGAAGTAGGTTATAGTATGCTCCCGATATGATAGTTTTAATCAATGCTGGAAATTATTTGCTGCCTTAACACTCTAACTTAGAAGTTCTGGGTTCTAATAGTGTGTGTGTGTGTGTGTGTGTGTGTGTGTGTGTGTGTGTGTGTGTGTGTGTGTCTGTGTGTGTGAAGCTTCTTGAGATTTTAATATTCACTTCATGTGTAATAGTGTATATGTGCTATTAATAATGATGTTTACTAAAGTTGCTGCAATGGTTATATGGCATAATATCCATTAAGTAATATCCGAGGGGGGATACATTATGTGGTCTCCCACATTTTAGCCAGCTTAGGACCCCCTGAAGATTAGAAACGGCACTGTACCTAAGTGTGAAGCAAGCAACCTTTTATTTCTGACCGTTCATTTGTGATTGTTTTTTTCAGCTTACCTCCTAACTCTGCAGGCAGGTCTTGAGAGAAGTCACAGGAATCACAAAAGCCAATAGCTTATCATCCAGTGTTCAAGTGTTAGATTGATGTTTTGCCTAAATACGTGATGAACAATACAATCCTGAACAGCTTCTTTCACCTTAAGACTATATGGCAGGTCTCTGGTGTGAAACGGTAAAGCGTGAACAGAAATTATAACCCTAGGAGAATACGTTATCCCTTTATATATTGTCCTGATACTGTGAACTTTTGAACGTTTACATTCCCTGTATTTATGGTATATATATATGTTAGTACACATTGTCTCCGTGTATACGTATAGTGGTGAGTGGTGAGTAGCGACATAGCATAGCACAACTTGTCATTATCAGTTCTGATAAAGAGGCTTCTCGGGTTGCAAAATGACTTAACCTTTAACTGCTGAACATGCAAAGCACTTTATGTTGCTTATGCATTTGTAGTGTTATAAGTGCTGCTGCTGCCACTGTTGCTGTTGCTGCTGAGCTAATGCTCTTGTTCAATGCGATGTGACTGTGCCTTGTTGGGTAGTGCGAGTGGAGAAGGATATTATACAGAGAAGAGGCAAAAACCTGTTCAGTTCTCATAGCCTTCAGTCTCATAAACCTTCCCTTCAACTGTGAACATGCAAAGCACCGTGTTGTATACATTTTATTGGTTATAAGTGCTGCTTCCTTCACTGTGATAATATATATTCAAGCCTCATTCTTGTCACTACCAAGATGCTTCTTTTAAATTATTGATTGTTTCTTGGCAGAGAAGGAGCTTTAAATGTCTATGTTAAGCTTGATGATGTCGTCTGGACGTTACAAGAATATGGAAGGAGTTAACGCCGTGTGACTGTTCCTCTGCATATATGAGTGGGGAGGAAAGACAGGATAGGCGAGTGGGGGAAAGAGGGTCCAAGATGTTTATACACTTGGTGTCTCATCTCGTTTAATATGTGTGGGGAGAAAGGGAAATGGTTTATTCGAGTCGAACTGTTAATGTGAATTGAAATTAAATAATACAGAAAAGAAAATGTGCAGATGGTCAAGTCTACAGACAGTGTTGTGAACATATATAGAAGGATACTGGATGGATGAATGAATGATAGGGTGCAGGAAGAAAGGACACTGGCATGAGCATTAAGAACCTTAATGAGAGTAGGAATGTAAGCGTGTGAGTAAAGAAACCTTTGCAAGCCAGTTGTTAAGAACTGTGCAGGGAGATTTCTGACTCTGAGGGTCAAATAAAAATAAAAGACACAAACAAATAAATCGTAATTTACTTACATAATCTACACAGTACAACACAGAATTAGGTTCTTTTATATAATAATTAAATTGTCAGAACATTACCAAGTATATTTGTGCAGTTTATCGTTCCCTCAATGCTTCTTCGGAACCCCGTGTATTTGATTCCATATCCACTCAGTTGAGTAACCTTGACCTTGCCCTCGGCACCGAAGTTACCATTTTGGGTGATTTTAACATACACAATGTTGAATGGTTATTGCATTCTGCCCGGACTGACGACACTGGTCTAGAGTGCGAGCTGTTTGCGGAATCGTTTAATTTCACCCAGTTGGTAAAGCAACCAACCAGAATACCTGATAATCCAGACCATAATGCCCATCTCTTGGATTTATTCTTGACAAATAACCCAGATCAGTACAGGATACAGATACTGTCACCATTTGGATCCTCTGACCACAATCTCATCAAAGCCTCATTAGTTAACCCCCCACACACCCCCGTTCTGAACCTCTCAGGGTGACCCAATGGCACTTTGATAGGGCAGACTGGGATGGATTTAGAAATTATCTTGCTGATGTTCCATGGCAGTCTTTCTTCTCTAGTGATCCCAATTCTACCCAGTCCCACATTTGCGACTTAATACTAGCTGGTATGGATTTATTCATACCAAGTCAACAGTTCACTAAAAGATCGAACTCTCCAAAATGATTTGATGGCAACTGTGCCAGAGCAACAGCCCAAAAGTCATTAGCATATAACTCTTACTTAAAATCAAAAACATCTGAATCACTCTCCCAATTTAAAATTGCTAGAAATCATGCAAAAGCTGTATTAAATCTATCTAAATCAAACTTTCTTCAAAAGCAAGCATCAAAACTACTTAACAACCCTAATGACAATAGAATATTCTGGTCAACTCTTAATTTTTTCAATAATAACTTTAACAAGTCATCTTCCATTCCGCCACTAAAATCTTCAGATGGCAACATTACAAATGACCCACGTAGGAAAGCAGATATCTTTGCCAGTACCTTTGCCAGAAACTCTACCATAGACGATACCAGCCAGAATGTCTCAGTACTGGAACTTGATTCTCCTGAAATTGCCCCACTTAAAACACAGACAAGATACGTAAAATCCATCCTAGACAACTTACCTACCAACAAAACTCCAGGCTCAGATGGAATTCCGCCAATTGTTTTGAAAAAAGTGTTCTCCCGTACTTGCCTCTGTCCTAGCTAAATTATTCAGACTCTGCATACGTACTTCTTTATTCCCAAATTCACGGAAAGAAGCCAATATCCACCCAGTTCCGAAGAAAGGAAGTTCGTCTGACCCCTCCAGTTACAGACCAATAGCTGTCACATCTTCTCTTGGTAAGGTATTTGAAACTTTAATTAATAAGCACATTGTTAAACATCTTGAATCCAACAACTTAATTAGTGATAGACAATACGGTTTTCGCCACGAAAGATCCACCATTGACATACTTAATCTCTTAACTCATACCATCCATCAATCAATTGATCTTTTTGGAGAAACTCATGCAGTAGCTCTTGATATCTCTAAAGCTTTCGACAGAGTATGGCACCGTTCCCTGCTGTCCAAACTCCCTTGCTATGGACTAACTTCTTTTGTTCCTTTGATTTCTTCATATCTTATTGACTGGAAATTAAGAGTAAAAGTAAATGATGTTTATTCCAATTTCCACTCAATTAACGCCGGCATGCCGCTGGGATCAGTTCTGGTGCCAACCCTATTTCTGGTTCATATTAATGATCTCTTATCTGTCACCCACAATCCCATTCACTCATATGCAGATGACTCAACACTACATAGTTCATTCACACTCAGACATCCATTTACAAAGTCTAATATCTCTACCTCTCAACTCAGTACAGCCATCTCCATAAATCAAGATCTATTTACAATCAGTGAATGGGGACAAAACAACCTTGTCTCTTTTAATGCTAGTAAAACTAAATATATACAGTTTACTAATAGACAGATAATGCCAGATTCGTACATTACCTTCAGTGCTACTAATATTCCCATCTCCAAAAGTATTGAAATTCTTGGCATCTCACTTAACAGTGCCCTCAGCTGGACCTCTCATGTCAGATCACTTGCTAAAACCGCCTCAAAGAAACTTGGATTATTGTACAGAGTCCGTAACTTCTTCGCCGATGAGCAGTTAGCTATAATTTATAAGAGTCATGTGCACTCTCAGCTTGAATATTGCTCACCCTTGTGGAATGGTTGTGGAAAGGTTGCATTAGGTCAACTAGACAATATTCAGAATAAAGCTGTTAGAATCATTAACAACCCTGCCATTACATATAAACTACCTCCCCTGCAAGGAAGAAGGAATGTTGCCTCCCTTGCAATATTTTACAGATATTTTTTTGGCAAATGCTCAGACGAAGTTGTGTCCATGGTGCCACTTCTCCATGCCTTCCCTCGTGCTACACGGGCATCTGGTAGCACTCATGACTGGAATGTCACTCAACCATATTGCAGAACTTCTGCCTATCAGAATTCTTTCATTCCCCGAACTGCATCTGTCTGGAACTCGCTTCCCCAGAGTTGTTTCCCTCCAAATTTCAACCCACAACTGTTGAAGTCTAACTGTTATAGATATTTTATGAACAGAGGACACCAGTAATCTGTGTATGGATTATTATTTTTTTACTCATTTGTTTTTCCTTCCTCCGTTCTGTTATTTATAAAAAATAAATAAATAATACGCGGGTGCACAGTAAGACACTTCTAGCCTAATTAGAAACACTTACAAACCTCTACTCAGACAAGATAAAACACTTCAGGTAATAGAGCACTAACTGGGAACAGTTACATTACCAGGCTGCCATGTACAAGTTCAAACCTGGTATGTATAGATTAAATGTAAATTCTTAACTTATGACCCGATGATTTTGGAGTATTTTTACACACTTCTTACACTACATTCCTGAACTAGGAGAGTGACTTTGAGAAGGCTGGAGATGAAAGAGAAGTAGTTCTACCACCGTTTCGTTTCGTTTCGTTTCAAGATTTCCTAGACATATAGTGCAGGCCGGGCCATACATTAGCCCGGTCAGTGGGATATGGGCTGGTTAGTCTACGTCCTGTCTCCTGGCTGGCTTTGTGGTGTATGTGGTTCTACCACCTCTAACCGCTGTTTATATATATTTCAGTAGTTACACCTCTTTTCCTTCACTGACCAATCTGAACAATACCATCATATCTGTTTCCAATAATCTCTCCAAGAGGGTGGTCATACCTGGTTATTCAGCTGGGGTTTGGCTGGTACGTTCCATTAAAGGCGGATCTCAGCATTTCGGTTAAGCTTTGCCTGTATTCTCTCCTTGTAATTTGATACAGGTCTAACTTCATCACTGCAGATAAGTCGTGTTCCAAACTGGGTCTCGGGCTTTGTCACCAGTGACGGAAACTTTAGCCAGGACCACCTGGGATAGAACGACAAAGCAGGGTCACTTC
>NC_136980.1:31353069-31360569 GCF_032717465.1 Coenobita brevimanus
CCTTTGCCTTGGCGCTCCTTCCTTTATCACTCCTCTCTCTTTACCTTCTCTCTCCTTCCTTTATCACTCTTTCTCCCTCATTATGTTATCTCTCCTTGCCTTATCACTCCGTTTCTCGGCCTCCCTAATCGCTCTTTCTCCTACATTCCCTTTTCACTCCTTATAATTCCACATCTTCTTCCCTTATCACTCCTTTCTCCTTCCCTTCTCGCCCCTTCACTTCTCGCTCCCTCCCTTATTGTTCTGTGCTTCTCTCTCTCTCTCTTCTGCTCCCCTTCTTTCCTGTTTCCCTCCTTCCCCTTTCTCTCTTCTTTTCTCCTTTTCCTTCCCATCTTACTCCATCACTCTCCTTTCCTTTTCTCTCTTTCCATCAATCTCTTCCCCTTTTCTCCTTCCTCTCTCTCTTCTTCCATACCCTTTTTACCTCTTTTCTCATTCACTTCTCTCTCCTACCCTACCCTTTCTTTCCCTTTTCTCCTTTCTTTCTCCTTCCCTTTCTTTCCCTTTTCTCCTTTCTTTCTCCTTCCTCTCTTTCCGTCCGTTCTCTCTCCTTCCCTACCCTCCCTTCCCCTTTTCTCCTTCATTTCTCTCTCCTTTGCTATTCTCTGCCTCCATTCCCTATCTTTCCAGTCTCTCTTTCCCTTCCCTCTCCTCCTCTTCTCTCTTCTTTTACTTCCCTCTCCATTCCATCTCTTTTCTTTCCTTCTCATTCAATTTTTCTTTTTCCCTTCTCTCTCCTTCCCTACTCTCCCCTCCCCTTCTCTCTTCTTTCTTTGACTTTCTTTCCCTTCTCTCTCTCTCTCTCTCTCTCTTTCACTTCTGGCTATATTCCTTCAATCTTCTTTCCTGTTATCTCCTTATCTTCTTTTTCCTGCTTTCTTCTTGCCTCCTGCTTGATGTAGTTCCCCATTTCTTCACGTGCTCTATCTTTCTTATGCTCCATTTCTTCTCTCTCTCTCTCTCTCTCTCTCTCTCTCTCTCTCTCTCTCTCTCTCTCTCTTATATGTGATGTCTATCTATCTATCTATAACCAGACGCCACAATCCCGTGAGGTGTAACCGTTTGTCTTTGAGTTAGTTGTTTTACGGGGAGGGACCAAGCCACTTGTTGACACGTAGGAAACACTAATGGATTGGTTTTACCGTTGCAACCCAGCGATGTGAATGGTTTCCTGGCTTACAGGAAATATGAAGCTTGTCACTCAGTGTAAAGCCACCTGAAAAGGAAAGAACAGTAAAAAAAAAAGTGAAAGATGGGAGAAAGGGGAAAAGAGGAAGGCAGGCACTGAAAAAGAATGATAAAGGTCAAGGAAGAAGTTACCAGCACTTCATCAAGTGAATAGATGATGGTTGTCACCACCAACAACCTTCAAGTTTTCCGAGAGTTAAATTTGGTACGTCAATGTAAACAAGGTTGGCGCCTAATCTTTCCCGCCAGACGCTTATATGGGCCACTATGTCCTAGAAGCCAGCCACTACTTCCTAAGATATTCAAGATACAAAATGAATGAAAAGCATTCGGGAGCCGTATGCTAATCTCCCGCCAGAATATGATATTGGCCAAGACCAAGATTTAGGCTATATCTTGATACCCTGATGGTTTCATGTTGATAGCTCGAGCCGTTCATGAGATATAATGGTGCTAAAGGTGGGCGATAAAAACTAATTGGCCTTTGGCAGCCATTTTGGTGACCTTGATCTTGACCCCGAGTGCCCATTTTCGAACTCGTCCAAGATTTTGGCCATATCTTGATACCCAGAAATCTTCATGTTAACAGTTCAAGCCGTCCATGAGAAATACAGGGGACACACACACACACACACACACACACACACACACACACACACACACACACACACACACACACACACACACACACACACACACACACACAGAGGCAGGCAAAAACATTATCGCTTCGCCTTGTAAAGGAGGGAGATAATGATCAAGGCAATCGGATACACTGGAACAGAAAATCAGTGTGATGTATAATTCAGGTGCTGGGCGTCAGTTTGGTGCAGAGGGAGGGTGCGAGTGAAGTGAGATGTAACAGTTAGTTGTACACAACCAAAACGGTTGGCGGTACAGTAACAAGCATATTCACTGCTCTGTGGTAATTCATAGCTTTGCGTAAATCCTCGAAAATGGTTTGTGTACGTGAACACCTCATGCAAACTACAGGAGAAGGGTTGAATTATTACTACTCAGTATAGGCTATATTCACAACCAACACACACAGCATGAAATACAATTACACAGGTATACGGATTGCCTATCATGCCAGACTACATGATGTGGCCCCTATAATAACATTACTCTCATGATGATCATGAGAGAGAGAGAGAGAGAGAGAGAGAGAGAGAGAGAGAGAGAGAGAGAGAGTCACAGATTGATCTAAGTGAAAGAAAGCGAAATGAGGTACAAGGAAAGAAGAAAGAAGAGGAAGGAAACAAGCGAGCATAAATAAGACAGCCACCAGAAACAAGAGACGACTCGAGGAATGAGGGGAAAGGAGGGAAGAGTAAACAGAAAGGAGGTAGCCAGTAAATTAGGGCGATGAAACAACAAGAAAGATAATAGACGAAGACAATAATATGAATGGCAACCGAAACAGGGGCAAATATCTAAAGTTCTTCGCAGTTAATCGACAATGGCATCCCTATGATAGTGGAGAACAGGGCTGTTCTATTATATGCAACTAGTGCCATGCGGCGGCAACAGTTTCCTTGATGATAATGGGAGTTGCTGGCATGCTTTATTTTAATACACTGTATAAAACATACATCCTAAACCTTTATAGTTGTTTAAGAAGGCATATGTTTGTGCAGATGAAATTTTGTTTAGAAGATGCACATGTAGATCAGACATCACATTAATATATCAAAGGTACCTGTCATATGCGACTGTTTCTCCGTGTCATTTGATGTCAAAGTCCATCCCTGTCGACCTGAATGGGTAACAGTCGCTATTTTTTTTTTTTTTTTTACTGACGAAGCCTCTAAGGTGGAAAAACAAATTACTTAGATTTTTACCCTCCTCACCATTCTCTTAGCCTATATATCCCGTATTACTCTTATGATGGTAACATATATAAATAAAACTGATATCTGCAGCTCCTCAGTAGAACTGACTATACTTCATTCCCTCTTAATCTGATCCTCATTATACTTGGTGCAATCATAAAAGACAACCATAAAAATGAAATAAAAGGTAAATATCTGCAAGAAAAGAAATGCGTTTAATTGTTGTATGCCTGTTCTTGCGAATACTCGTATCACCAATCCAATTCCATCACATGATGAAGATTTTCCCACTTCTCAACTTCACCATCTGCATTTTCCCCACTGCCTACTACTAACAGTTTTAACTACATATACCTCCGCAAACATTCTTGATAGCGCCCACAACCATGTTTGTTTTTTTCACTTCTAAGATCATTCTCGTCGAACGTGTAATAAAGTTTTCTTGCTTCCCAATATTTACTTACACCGATTGCTTCCAATTTCATTTGCAGCAATCACTGAGAGGAGAGAAATCTGTGTACAAACGCAGCAATGTTCAAATCCAAATGGTGTGCAAAGGATTTTACACAGTATGTAAGCACTCGCAGTGACTTGAAGCTTGTCACTCCCTATACAGCTTAGCTGATTCAGGCATTTCTACGCCCACTGACCCTCCGAGGTCTAAAATGGATAGAAAATAAATGGCTCTCATTTCAGTTTTACCTCCTCAGCCTTCTTTCATAATGCCCTATGTATATACTTACACTGTTTTGACTACTGATGTACAGTATTATAGTAGTGCCCGGTTAATTTCCCAAATCTACAATAAAGTGGATAATAACACTCAGGTTCGTTCAGCCTCCCTAACCAAACTTCTCTGCCTAATTAAGAATGTTATACCACCAGCCACCATTCTTTCTTGAAGGTACTGCTGGATGAACAGTAAATACAGATAAAAAACTTTGTCCAGAATCTGCCTTGTCCGAGAATGAGTTTACAGTGGCAGTAATTGGTGTTGTGATCAAGGCAGGAATTTATGAAAGATACTAAAGAACTACAGAATGTCTGTAATAACAACGCTTATAAGCTGTTTTTTTGTTGTCACTTTGATATTCCCTTAAATATGATTATGAACTGTTTAGTCGCGATATGAATGAAGGCACACACACACACACACACACACACACACACACACACACACACATATATATATATATATATATATATATATATATATATATATATGCAAACTAACCACAGGAGAAATGAAAAGAGGAGAAGCGACAGTGAGTACTTTCGTATATTACATCTTCAGACAGAGTGAGACAGTAACGTAAAGGGTAGAGGTCTTTTATGCACACCCGCAGCAGATAGTGGCACACAGAACAATGGATGACCTGAATTTTTACCTGCGGCTTAACTTATGGTCACCTGCAGCAGGGAGTGGAACACAACAAAGGATGACCTGAATCTAAAAATGCACTTGACAAAGGAGGAGGGAGTAGGAGGGGGAGGAAAGGGGAGTGGGAGGGAGGGAGAAGGGGGAGGGGAGGGAGGGGGAAGGGGGAAGGGGGGAGATGGGGGAGGGAGGGAGGGGATAAATACTGCTTCTTAATTTAAGACCTAGAGGATTAATGCTTGAGTGTGTCCCACACAGGTGTGACGCTACACCACCAGGAGATAGCAACAGAGAACAATCACGTGATAATCTGGGGGATACTGCTTTAAAATTAATTCAGTTAACAATTTATCACACTTAAAATGACCATAGCTCATGTTTACATTCTTTTCATATGTGCCAGAAATTAGACAAGATTTTATTACATTTCTTTCATCTAAGCTTTTTGATCTTGCTAGAATCTTGGAGCCTGTCCAGTCAATATGGTGATCACTGGATGCTTTGTGCTGAAATAAACCACTACTCTGTTGGGCTGTCCTTACACTGTATTTATGTTGTGAGATTCTAGTTTCCAAATCTTTTCCAGATTGTCCTATGTAAAATTTGTTACAGCTTTTACACGGGATTTTGTAAACAACGCCTGAATTACTGAAAGGGCTGTTCTTGATGAGGGTTTTTTTGATGGTGTTCTCATATTTGAATACTACTTGTACATTGAGTTTCCTCAGTATGTGAACAACATCAAGAAAATTTTCATGGAACAGGAGGACAAGGTTTTTTTTTAATGTTCTGGCGATCTGGCTTATTAGTTTTCCCTTCAAGGAATCGTTTCTTGGCTGTATTGTGACACTGAGTTAGTATGCTTTGTGGATATTTTAGCTTCTTTCCAATACTCTGAATCATTTTTAGTTCATCTAAAAATTCTGGGTCTGAAATTCTATGTGCTCTTAGGTACATGGATATGAACACAGATGTAATATACGAAAGTACTCACTGTCGCTCCTTTCATTTCTCCTGTGGTTAGTTTGTGTACATATCTTCACGGTGAAGTGAAGTCTCTGCATATATCTATCTATCTATCTATCTATCTATCTATCTATCTATATATATATATATATATATATATATATATATATATATATATATATATATATATATATATATCCATATCCCCTCTGGCCTTGTTCCTTACAGAACCACAAATCTCTCTACCAAAATATCCCCATTTTGTTTTCCTGGTTACCATCTCCTCACAAACTTCCGTTACAAGGGCGGCACCTGTTGTTATATCAAATCAGAATATGCAGTTGACACATTTTTAAATTTCACTTCAACGAATTTCGATTACTCACTGTATAAACTATCTAAATATTATCAAATACATATGTGTAATCTATTGCTCTTTCAATTCTTTTTCAGAACCCAGTGTATCTGACTCCATATCCACATAGTTGAGTAACTTTGCCCTTATCACCGAAATTACCATTTTGGGTGATTTTTTACGAACATAATGCTGAATGGTTAGTGCTTTCTGCCAGGACTGATAGAGCTGGTCTAGAGTGCGAACTGTTCGCAGTTGGTAAAGCAACCAAACCAGAACACCAGATGACCCTGATCATATTGCCTGTATCTTGGATCTATTCCTGACAAATAATCCAGATCAATACAGGATGGACGTACTGTCACCATTTGGATCCTCTGACCACAATCTCATCAAGGCCTCATTAGTTAGCCTCCCCAAACCTCCCCATTCTGACCCTCTCAGGGTGACCCAATGGCACTTTGATAGGGCAAACTGGGATGGATTTAGAAATTATCTTGCTGACATTCCATGGCAGTCTTTCTTCTCTAGTGATCCCAATTCTACCTAGTCCCACATTAATGACTTAATACTACCTGGTATGGATTTAATCATACCAAGTCAACAGTTCACTAAAAGATCGAACTCTCCAAAGTGGTTTGATAGCAACTGTGCCAGAGCAAAAGCCCAAAAGTCACTAGCAAATAACTCTTACTTAAAATCAAAAACATCTGAATCACCCTGTCAATTTAAAATTGCTAGAAACCACGCAAAAGCTGTAATAAATCTCGCTACATTAAACTTTCTTCAAAATCAAGCATCAAAACTACTTTTAAACCCTAATGACAATAGAATATTCTGGTCAACTCTCAATTCTTTCAATAATCACTTTAACAAGTCATCACTCATTCCCCCACTTAAATCTTCAGATGGCAGTATTAGAAATGACCTACGTGGGAAAGTGAATATCTTTGACAGTACTTTTGCCAGAAATTCTACCACTGAGGGTCAACCATAACGTCCCAGTACTAGAACTTAACTCTTCCCAAATTGTTGCACTTAAAATGCAGATAAGATACGTAAAATCCATCCTAGACAATTTACAAACTAACAAAGCTCCAGGCCCAGATGGAATTCCTCCAATTGTTCTGAAAAAGTAGTCCCCAGAACAATCCTCTGTTCTAGCTAAATTATTCAGACTATGCATAAGTACTTCATTCCCTAATTCATGTAAAGAAGCCAATATCCACCCAATTCCAAAGAAAGGAAGTTCTTCTGACCCCTCTGATTACAGACCAATAGCTCTCACATCTTCTCTTGGTAAAATATTTGAAATTATAATTAATAGGCATAGTTAAACATCTTGAACCCAACTTAATCAGTGATAGACAATATGGTTTTCGCCATGAAAGATTCTCCATTGACATACCCAATCTCATGACCCATACCATCCACCAATCAATCGACCAAAATGGAGAAACTCATGCAGTAGTGATATTTCTGAAGCTTTCAACAGAGCGTGGCACCTTTCCCTGCAGTCCAAACTCCCTTGCTATGGATTAACGTCGTTGGTTCTTCTGCTTTCCTCATATCTCAGTGACAGAAAAATAAGAGTAAAAGTTGATGAAGTATATTCCAATTTCCAATCAATGCTGGCGTGCCACAGGGATCAGTTCTGGTACCAACCCTGTTCCTGTTTCATATTGATGATCTCTTATCTATCACCCACAATCCTATCCATTCATATGCAGATGACTAAGCAGTTCACAGTTGATTCAAACTCAAACGCCCATTTGCAA